>NW_020536840.1:0-19477 GCF_003426905.1 Ctenocephalides felis
GTGAGTCGTAGATAATTTTACCATATTTTGACTTAATCTTACTTGGGAATGGCGGCAATAATGACATGGGATTCATAGTTAAAGGTTTAACCATGGCTTGAACGTCTTCTAATGTTGGTATCTTGTTGTACACGCAAAAAGTTGAGAGGACTTAGTCTCAATGAAGTTAAATCGGGCAATTTTTGCAGACCGCTGAAGGTTAGTGGAATCTATAAATTAAAATTTCAAATTAGCTTTTACTAGTCGCAGAAGTAAAATATTATAGAAAACTTACAGGTAATCCCAGGAAACCTCCTACTTGTGGTTCAGCAATCATGTTATCTTGAAGAAGTTTCAACAAAGATTTGGCGGCCTTCAAAAGTAATTCGTAAATTGATTTCAATTGCTTAATATCATCTACAGGTTCTTGTTTCAATTTCTGAAATAATAATTTCGTTAATAAATTTACATTAATAAATACTATAACAATGCATCAACAAATTAGTTGCTTTAAGTGATCTAAATTTACCTGCTCTAAGTAATTGAATATTTGTTGGAAAGCTGCTTGTAGTTCAGGGGTTGGTAAAACATCATTTACAGTGCTAACAACCTCAGCTAAAATTCTGTAAACTTGTTCAGGTCACAGTCACTCCAACGACCATCTTGGAAAAATTAAAATGATTAAAAATAAAACAAAGCTATCTCTGACTGGATTCAAGTTTGTGAGCTTATTAAACTCCAATCAAGAAAGTTAAAATGAAGACTAGATTAATTTATAATTTGTGATTACTTATACATATTGTCATGTATTATTGGCTTACCTCTTCGTATTTTTCTTTCAATGTAGAGATAACTGGAATTGATTTTAATTGCTCGTAGGCGACTTTAATGAAATCTTCTAGTTCATGTTTGAATTGAATAAGTCCACGGTTGACGATTTTACCAAAATCTGCAAAATATTAAGGATCTGATAAGTTCATATAAAACTATATTTAATTAAGTTTGATAAAAATACTAGTTTGATACAAATAGTCCAATGCAGATATGTTTCAAATGTATATATATATATATATATATATATATATATATATATATATATGTGTGTTTGTGTGTGTGTTATAGTTACCTTTTAAGAAATCAGATACTGTTGCTGCAAGTTTGTTGAAATCTTCCTGGTGGCTCTTAACCCAGTCAGTGAATTTCATTAAGTACTCAGTGGCATAGTTGAAGAGAGTTTGCATGAAATCAGTGGCAACAGCGGTAATTTTCAAGTAGGATTCGCGTAATTGCGGAATTATCTGGATGTTTGTAGCAATAAAAATTGATTAAACGTATTGAATAAAAAATATCAATTAAATTTTGAATACGTACCTGAGTATTTAACAAGTGTGCTGTTTTCTCATATAATTCTTTGATCATTTCCGTGATCTTTTCGAGTCTTTGTCCAACATTTTTCATGATGTCAGCAACAGCTTGGAATGTAGCGCCAATACCTTATTTCTAATATAAAATATAATAAATGATGATTTGTTGATTGATTGATTATAGTTGATAAATATTCAAAATTACTCACAAGAATTCAGCAAATTCTTTAATGGATTTATCTGCCAACAATTCTTCTTTGATTTGGTTAAGTTGTTTTTGATAATCTTCAGCTAATGGTTTGAAGTCAGGTACGTATTTCTTGGCTGTATCAGTGAATCTCTGTACACGAGCTTGGATATCGTCAGCTGCAGTTTTCATTGTATTTTTCAGATTTTCGCCAGCTTGCTTAGCTTCACCGCGAATATTTTCCTAAAAATTATCAACAGATTAGCATATTCCAAAATTTTAGTTAAATTTAGGACAAATATTTACCAAATGAGCTTTAATGTTTTCGGTATTAACACCAAAGTCTGTTTTCAAGAAATTAGCATCATCAAGAAGTACAGAGCTGTGGAACAAGTCACGACGGTTGCGGTTGTCAATTACTTCAGCGCGAACTTCACCGGCTTTTCCGAGGACAAGACTGCTTACGAATTGCAAGTATTTTTGTGGGGAATCTAAAATATATAAAAAATATATTTTATTTGATTTATTACATTTATTGTAAATCTTCTACCTTGGCGACCAGCAGTGTACTTCAATGTATTGAAGTCGCTAGCTTCAATTGTATATTTCATTGGAGGAACACCGATAGTAGTAACTTCTGAGTCAATCTTCTGATATTTCTCATTCAAATCTAATTTCGAGTTGACGTGAACCAAATCACCATAAGGAGAACGTACTAATAATTCAACTTGATGTAAATTGGCAGAAATAAGGAATCCAGCAGATTTAGTTGGATCATGGCGACACTGAAGCATAGAACCAATTCCGAAGTCCTTGTCAGTTACAGCAAAATGTTGATTAACAGCAAAGTCAAGAGAACGTTCCTGTAAATATTTTTTAAGATAATTATTTTGAGCTCTATTATATTTATGTAAAAAATATGATAATTTGTTATTTATTAATTACCTTATTGAATACGTTCAATTCAGAAGTTACATTCACACCGCGATCGCCTAAGTTGAGGCTATTTAATACTCCTCGGACTTCGAGGCTCTGAGCAGTTGTTGCAAAAACATCTAATTTCAAATGGAAGTCACCATTACGTACGGCACCATCAAAGTTTGCATTTCCACTAACTAGCATAGTTTTAACACCAGGATGCATAAATTTAAGATAAGCTTGTACGGCTGCCTTTTGGTTGCTATATGTAGGGTTAACAGAGAGCATGACGCTTGTTTTTTGATTAGGGTCTTTAAGTTTATTCAGATAAAGTGAAAGTTCTCCATTCACTGGACCAATTGCGTTAGGTCGTGGAATATCGAGATTTCCTTCAAGAGCAATAACTCTCTGTGGTAGAGTCAAAGTGACACCAGCATTTTTGGGATGTACGTATACACTATATTGGTATTTGCTTTATCTTGCGAGTGGAAGTGCATATCAACGGTATGGTCGAGAACCAGATCACGTAAGTGTGTGGTAGCTTTCAATCCAAACTCATGAGATAGACCAAGTTTGCGCAAATCGATGCTTACTTCAAGTTCATGGTCCAAAACGTTAATATCTATAATTTGACATTAAAGCATTTAATTAACATTAAAAATTCATAAATAATTTTAATAGAATGTACAAAACATACCTTCATTTTTAACAATAGAACTCAAGTCGATGTGTGCACATTCTTGTTTTGGTTCACAGTATGAATTTGCCATTCTAAATTGTTTGTTGGTAAGTTTCAAATCTACAACAACGTTCTTTTGTCCATAGCCCGCATTCAAAACCATCTATTAATTTAAAAAGAAACATTTAAATAAAAAAATTTAATAAAAACTATGTAAAACATTTATTCTTAGCGGTTTGGTTCAACATTTTACCTGTACTCCCTTTTCATTATCTTCACGGACGTTGTTATACATGTACTTGAAATTAGCAGAGTGGGGTGTTTCTTTTACTGTAACGGTTCCAGATCCTTCAACTATATATTTGCCTTGCTCTTGTTTCTTTTGGAATGTAGTTGAACCACTCACAATGTTTTTATCGCCAGATTTAGCAGAAACTTCAACGATGTTACCCGAGCCTCCTTTTTTACTTTCAATTGTCAAATGTATATCATTCAAGTTCAACTTTGGTGAGTCAACATGTACCTAAATTACAAATGTTGTATTACATAAATAAAGATATATAAAATAATTTAAATAACAAATAGCGTTTTATAAGGCAATTAGTAAAAAACCTAAAATCCTTACCCTAATCAAGCATTTTTCTACGTCCTCACAATCTGCGTCTCCAGTGGCGTGTAAATTGAAGTCATAAACTTGTTCGATTTTAAGCTCGCCATTTACTTTTCTTTCGCCCAAACGTTCAAATTTAGATATGAATCGAGATTTTTTGCCATCTGGATAAACAAATTTGACATCTAAAGATGGCGCAGTTTCAATCAAGTCTAAGTCAACAACTGCTCCGTATTTTCTTTGATCAGCCTGCAAACTGATTTCAGTATGCGTGGCTTTGCTCTCCTTTTGTTTCTGTAGAAACATGGTAAAATGAGTTTGAATAATTTCTATTGCATATCAATAAAATTAGCAGCATATAATACTTACTTTATGTAAGAGCTTGAGATCAATGTTGCGGGCATTATCTACAGGTGTAGATACGGTCAGGTGTACATCTAAATCGGTTCCAGGAACAAAGTTGACGAGTGCGTTCATCTTGACTTCCTTACCTTGTGCATAAACTACATCTAAGCCAACTTTACATTGTTTGACATCTGCAAAAATTGTTTTTTGGATTGTTATAACAAATTTATCATTACATTAATTAAATATTTTATTAAAATTTTTCATTATATACCTTTTTTGTCATTATGCTCGTAGGTAGTACCGATGCTAAATGGAGCTTCATTTGGTAATTCAACAGTAACTTTAGCAGAGCCTTTGTTCTTATTACCTCTTAATTCGCCATTACCCTTAATAGTTTTGTCGTTTAATGTAGCAGCATTAAAAACTTTGAACTGTAATAGATAATATAACGTATATAATTCTGATATTCTTATAAATGTTGATTTGAATTTAAATTTATACCTCATAATCATCATGATCTCCTCTGGGTCGTTTTACAGAACCATCGTGTTCAAGTTTAAAGTGTTTGAATTGTTCATTATTGAAATCACCTTGCATAAAGAATTTGTTTGAAGCTCCATCTTCTGATTTTGCTAAATCTCCATTAACAGATAAACGACAAGAGTCGCCATATTTGCCATCAACAGTATATTTCAATTTCTCTGGTCCATATTCAGCACTTGTTTTATAATTGATTGGTTTTAAAACAAAGGTTCCATCCAAAAATATCTGTAATAAATAATTTTTATTATTCTGTCCAATGAAAATGAACTTTAGTTAAGTAACAAGTAACTCACAGCTCCATCAAATTTGTATCCATGACCTCCTGCCATTGCGTGTTTGAAAGCGCCTTTATATTCCAAATACTTTTTGCTATTGCCACTTAATTGGACTTGAGCATTGTAATCAAACAAATATTTTGTAATGTCATCAATGGTAATTTTAGCTTTTCCTTCATATTTGTAAGGCTCGGCTCCCTTTTTCTCGGCAAAGGATAAACTGACTTCGGCTTCGCCGTTAGTTGATTTACCGTCATGTTTGACATCTCGGAATAGTTTTCCGTCAAAGTAGAAACCATTTGGTAATGTCAAATCATATTGACCCTTCATAGTACCAGTGAAAAAGTTACCAGTTTTTTCTCCATTGAAGTTAAGTTTTGTAACATACTGTCCAACTTCAAGAACGTTGCTATAGAAATAATATTAGTTATCTTTATATACTTAAATAGATTTGTATAAATAAATTGCACGATAAAAACCTGGATTTTAATCCTTTGCCCAATTCATTGTTAGTGAACAAATGAATTTTCTTAGAGTTGTCTTTGTCGGCGTCATAGAATAGATTACCATCGAAGTTGAAAACTGGGGAAGCAATATTGAATGTGGCATCTCCTTTGAATTTTCTGTTCAATTTTACGAGCTCCACAAGTGCTGATCCTGATCCTTTACCTTGAGAACTAGTAAATTCGGACTTGGCGTTCACAAGATCTTTTACGTTAAACTGGATAAAATATTTGAATTATACTTTAAATTCACTACCATACTTTTTATATAATTTTAAATTATAATATTTACCCTGAAAGTTCCCTTTGAATCGGGGACACGATCAACGTCAACATCAACGTCAACTACTGGAGCATTATCGGCTGTTATTTTCAAGTGAGATTTTGCTTTTCTGTCATTAAATTGAGTAGCGTAGTCTGCGTCATAGGTGTTTGGTTTGCCTGGGACTTTCAAAATTCCTTTGAAAGCAGTTTCGTAATCTTTAGGAGAATTAAAAGTGACTTTGCCATTTATGTCTAATTTGCCACCATTGCTAGTGTCCATATTTAAATGGTATGTAGATTTAATATCGTCGACAACATTACGTTTTGATTTCACTACCAAATAGTGCTCGTTAAGCTGGCCCTATAATAAAATACGAGTTTTAGGAAAAATGTCCTTATATTTTATGTCAATTTATTATATTTTATATAAAATAAGTAAATTACCTTAAAATCAAGGTCATAATCTCCTTTATGTTTATTATTCACTAATGCCTTAAGATGAGAGTATAATTTTGACTTATCATCTGTAGCCTCTAATTTATATTCAGCCTTCTTTTTAGAAACAGCTCCATCCAATTTAACATTGAGTTTGGCCATTGGGTAAGTAACTACTCAAAAATATTTTCGTTATGTACAACACTTATTACATCAACAATTAATAATTGCTTTTTCATATTAAACTTACGGATATTTCTTGCAGAAACGTCGAAGTTAGGATTTCCTACATCTTTATATTTAAGTTGTTGTTCTAATTCTAAACGATTTTCTTTAGAGTTAAGATCAGTTCCATGAGTTAATACCAAATGGTGTTTGAGCTGAAATTTATTGAATTAATAATAAATATCAACGAATTACATTTGTTTTTTTCTCTTATTTTTTACCTCATCTTCTTTTTTTCCGTAATCATAGTTTACACGGAAATCTAAATGTGGATTGAATGAATTATGTACTTCGAAATCAGTTATTTTACCATTTAATCCTTCGAACAGTTCTAATTTACCCTTAGCACTAACAAACTTATTTTCCTGTAATTAACAAAAAAAGTGATTACAATTTCAAATGATAGTGATCTTTTTAATTTATTATATATAACTAAATTTAGCATACGTGTGAAACTTTAAGGTTTCCGTCTATTGCTTGTTTTCCTTTGTGACCCATATAACCTTCTACACGAAGAGGAGCGTTTTGTCCAGGAATAGCAACTTGAATTCCCTCGAAGTGGTATTTTGACCAGCCATCTCCTCGCTCGACGACAATTTGACCTATTCACAGGTTACAATTATATATACAATATACAGTATACAATTATAAGATATTATATATTATACATATATATATATATATATATATATATATATATATATATTTATATATATATAATATATTTATATAAACAATGAGTGTCTTTTGTATAGTTATTTTTACCGTCAACTTTATATTTGGAATCTCCGCCAGCTTGTGGAGCTCTGAATTCCACGAGTGGTCTGTAAGCCTTCTTGTTAGATGGACCAGAAGTTTCAGCTCCAACCTTGGCGTAGTATTCTTCTTCGCCATTTCTTAATGACACAGAAACACCAACTTCTTTGTCTCCTTCGAGAACTTTAGCTTCTAGTGCAGCATTTCTAATTGGGGAGTTCAAAGTTACCTTCAAAACTTTATGGGGTTCCATCATGGCATCAACATTGAATGAAATGGTTCTTTTAGTTTTGGAGTTAGGTGTATCAAATAATAATTCCAAAGTGCGATGTTTAGGATCTGTGAATATAAATTTAATTTAAAAATATGATAAAACGTATAAAATTTCTGAAAATCGTAGAACTTTCAAAATACTAGTACCGTCAAAGTTTTTAAGAAGTCTGAAATGGTATTGGTGCAGATCTTCTTTTTCAATACGTAATGATAGTGTGCTTGGTCCATTGAATGGGAAGGCGAGACCACCTTCAGTTGGCAAAGACAAAGAAATATCAGCATCTCCACAGAAAGTTAATCCAACGTACGGACTTAATTGGTCAAAGCAACCGTGGTAGGCTTTCCTAAATTCCATTCATTATTATAGTTTTTATTGGATAATAAAATAATTTGAAATTAAATTGTCTTTTAAATTTACTTACTTGTTAACGTTGAACTTCAAAGGTGTTAGGTGAGCTGGGTGACCTCTTTCTTGGGTTGAGAATAATACTTTGTGACTGACACTGAAGATTTCTTGTTTCTCTATGGGCAATCCAACTTTAACGTCAATTCCATTGCCATTGTTCAACATATTGAATTGAATGTCGGTTCCGGTTGATGAATGCAAGTTACCTACGACTTCTAAACCAGTGCTCACTACTTGAGCATCAACAGACAAAGCTCCAATGATTTCAATGTTAGCGCTATAACGAAAGATATTTGCTGATACATATATATATCGTATATATATATATATATATATATATATATATATATATATATATATATATATATATAGTGTTACCTTGGTACGAAGAGCAATTTAAATTTGGCGTTCTTAGGATCTTTTATTATTCTGTCGAGATCAATATGTCCACTGGTTTCCAACTTCATGGTTCCAGTACCTGTAACACTGACTTTCAGGGGAATTCCAACGTTTGTAGGATATGCAACTTCGACGTCCAAGAACATAACATTGCCGTGGCAGTTGTGCTGTAATGATTATAATACTGTAAATTATTTGCCATACTATAAGCAAAAATAATTTATTAATTTTTCTGTACTTACTTTGAAGTTTCTGATGCTATTAACTCCTTTTTCAAGATGGTCGAAAATTTCGTTTATTAAAGCCTTGGGACTGAAATGAGAAGCTTTATCACCTAAACTCAAGAAAAAGAGTTCAGATCCAAACATTTTGATGTCTAAATCCAAATCCAATTTCGAATTGTATTTTTCCGTGTTTTTGCTTTGGAAAGCTTCAACTTCTTGGCGAGTGGAACGCTTGCCTCTTCCTGCGCTATCTAAGCGAGATTTATATTCATGGCGCAATTCCTCAACAGTGGACTTAGCTTTGTCAAAAACTTCTTGTGGTGATGATCCACTAAATACTCCTTTAGGTCCAAAGTAATGCTCGATAACTAGGTCCAAATTTTCTTGGCGAGCAGATAATTCTAACAAGTTAAAACTGTGGCCGAATAATTCTCCAGTTAAATTCAAGCTTGCTGATCTGGGCAAGAAACTCTTTTGGGAATAAATCACATTGTTTTCAACACTGGCACCCAAACCAAGAGAATCCATGGAATAGGAGAACTCGCTATTTGATGAGTAGCGTCTGTAATAAATATAATAAGTTTTATAATCTAAGAAAAATATATCGTATTTTGACGATTAAAACGATAAAATATATATTTACCTGAAGTCGATTGGGAATTTTTTAGAGGAATGTATCAGACCCAAGTGTTGTCTTGCCAATTCTCTGTGTGGGTTGGTTGATGCTCTAAGGTTATTTAAGTGCGTATATATGAAGGATCCAACTGTAAAAAATATATAAAATTATAATTTAATTATAAAAATGCAACATTTAATTTGCAACTAATACATTCAAATCATTAAAAATATTACCTTGGTTGACCGTTTCAGTATCCAATAAGTTTTTCAACTCGTTTGCAAATTGGGCAGTTGGGCATTGTACCAAAGCCAAGTATGCTTCAATTCTCAATTCTGAATCCAAGTCTCTGTTTTGCAAAATGGCTAATGCTTCTTTCATCAACTGTAAAATAAGAAAATGATGTTGTTTTAGGTGTGTCATACAAAAAATGTTTAAATGTAAAATTATTTACTTTTTTCTCGCAAGCGGCCCCTTGCACTGTCTCAAGGGCGGCGACACGTATCCTTACTGGTGTATTTTCAGATTTAATACAATGGGACACTTTGTCAACTGCAGAGCTTGCCAATCGATGCATGTTGCGTAAACCTTTAAGGGCTGCCAAAACCTACGTAAGAATAAAGTCTGAGCATAAAAAAATTTATACGTAACAATATATTTTGAACTTAAAAGTGATATCAGAAAATTTATGATATCAGAAAATCAAATCTAATGGTATCTGCACATAATTTCCATTAAGATTGATTTAAATTATTATGTATAAACAAATATTTGTTTAAATTACCACATCCTCTTCATGTCTTGATCCTGCAGCGCAATTACCCAGTTTTTTGGCAAAAGAGTCACTGAGCTTCTGTAACTCATTTCCTGAACAGCTATGTTCGCGGCAATAGTGTCCAGCCAAAATACCAATTCCGAGTAAAGCTTCTCTAGGTGCCGATTTTTCCAACAAGTCCTATAATTTTTACATTATAATAGGCTGCTACTAAAATGTTTTGAAATTAAATGTTAACTTACAGCAACTGCGTTCAATGAAGGGGCGGTGACATGTTTTGCGTTGGCAAAACTCAAATAAGCCAATTTTTGCTCTTTGTCTGATAATCTCTTGTGAAGGATTAATTCTACGACGACTTCTACGGAATCTCCAGTACCGGTACGGAACAAAGCATCCAAAAATACTTTTCTGGGAAGATATAAAATAATAAAATATAATATAAAAATAAAAAAGAAATTTAATATAAAATGAATGGATTTTAAAAAATTGATGTAGTTTTCAATGGTATTGATATTTTTAAGTTCATTTTTAGTTTGGTAATTCTTGATTAGTATTAAAGATAAAATAAATAGATTATTCGTTTTAGGGAACTAGCAAATGATAAAATCAATAATAACTAACTTGGCTGTTTCCTTGTCCTTGAAACCAGCTCCTGAGTTTACTTGTCCATAAACATTAAGCATATCAGCCTTATTGCTGACCCTCAATACACGGATCAAGTCGGTAAAATCTCGAGCAGAAGCGCTGTTGACATGGTTTTCAATATGTTTCACGGTTTGTTTCAAAACATTTACGATGTTATCAGAGTTAGTTCCTACTGGAACAAGATGAGGATTTTCGAATATGATAGTGCGTGGTTTGCTAACTTGACTTCCTGGTGCTTCGGCTGATTTCTTTTGGAAAGTAAGACGGGTGACAACATGAGACTTGGCGCCTCCACGGCCAGGGGAGAATGGTCTGTAGTGGTAGTTTTCAGTAACATGGACTTTTTCCAAAATTCCATCTTTGAATTTTTGTTCGCTGCTATATTCGCCACTCAAAAGTGGAGTGGATTTTATAGCCTATTCGAAAAATAAATAGTATTTAATGCTTGTATTTATATAAATCTAACAAAAATGTAATTTTTTATCCAAATTATTTATTGTAAAGAAATTTCTGTAAATTCGATATTACAAAGTCTACAAATATCTAAGATTTTTTTCTCAAATTTGTTATGTATTAAGAAATTCAGTGCCAAGATGTAAGTATTGAAATAGCCGTGAACCCTCAACCTGACAGATGTTAGCATAATATTTACATTGTATTAGAGATAGTGTTATCACTTGACCACTATCAATAGTTCAATATGGAAATTTTTAATTTGTTTTATTTTAATTGATATGACTCGAATCATTAATGCTTGTTTGCTTCACTTGTTTGTATTATTTATATATTCATCTGTATATTCGTATATAATATTTTTGAATGCAAAAAGGACTATTCGCAGTCAAGTTAATTTAAAAAATAAAAAACCTACAATTTATGCACATAATTTCAGACTTATTTGACGTATTTTAATTATTAAGACAATAATCATTAATAGGTTAAACCACTGTAGCAGCAAAAAAAACATACATTTTTGCCATTTCTTTTCGTGCGGAAGGAAAATTAATTAAATCATAAATTTAAAATTAGTTATTAATTGTACTTTAAAGTAACTAAATAAAATATAATTGTAGAAACAAAAATAAAAAACGGCGGAATCACAGCCATATCGGCAAACCGCGTCAAATTGGAAGAGAACTTGACGAGAACTTCAATTCAAAATTGTTAAATTCCAACAAAAAAACGGATAGTAATTTTTTAATAATTAATGAACCAATCAACATATAAAAAATCCGCTATAATGCGCACTTAAAAATGTAAAAATTATAAATATACTGTGAAAAATTCGAATGATAAAAATTTAAATTGTTGTAGTTATTTAGCGTGCCGCGTTGAAAAATCGTGTTTCGAGAAAACGCGTTTAAAGTTCTAAAATAAATTATAGATAAAAAAATATTAAAAATTTGTCACTTTAATTTTTTTTACTATTAATATAATATCCCAGCAATATACAGATGCTTTGTTATGTTCATTTTTTTTTTTTCTTATTTTTTTTCATGATGATTTTGAAGCATGAAGCATCCTACTTTTGGCGCATCCCTCAAAGACCGTTTGGAATGCTTAAGACGTTTATAATCAACTTCTAGACAAAAATTATATGTTTAAATGCCAATATTAATCTCCAAAACTATTATCATTTAGAAAATATTGATTAGACCATCGTTGAAATTATCTCCCGTAATATCAGCCGCAATATAGTCAATTTATATATGTGTTGACTCTGCACTGATCATCTATTGGTTAATAAGACTTTTAGAGGTCAACAATATAAATGCTTTGTAATAATATATTTTAGTATATTTAAAAAGATGCATGTTGTCATTTTGCATTATAATGTTTTTTGTTAATATATTTAAGCGGTGTCGGTTCGGAGCAGTTCGACGCGCATAGAAAAAAGCTCATAATTACATGCAAAAAAAAGAAAGTTTTAGGTATGAAGTATTTTTCCTCATATTTCAAAGGTTCAAAGTATATTATAACCCTAAAAAATTTTTTTTGGTTTTTCGAAAAATTTACAGTGGTGTAACCCTTAAAATAACATGTATTTTCATCTTTTTTTTTCAAATACTTACTGAGTTGTCGTTGAAGGTAGTTGTAAGGAACCCTTGTTGAATGCTCTCTCTGTGGGCACAATCATTAAGTGAACGTGTTTTTGTGACGATATATTCAGGACCATTTTTGGAGGTTGACGTGTGAGTTGGACATACGCCGAAAACATCAGTTTCAGTTGGTCCTCGAGATGCTTGGAACAAACTAATAATAGCTCTCTTGATGTTCAAAGAATTCTGGTTGTCTCCTGGTTCGGCACAAATTTGGGTATCAACTTTACCATCGTTGAAGTTGAACCTTACGGGCTTGGTGATATCTTCAAGGCCCGGGTGTTTCTGCACGGATAAATGATTTATTATAAGAAATTCGTGAAATATTAATTTTTTGTTATTACCTATATTCTAATGTTTTACATAGATATTGTTTTGTATGATTATCTGAAAGATTAATCTTTACATAGATATTGTTGGTTGTATGATTATCTGAAGGAGCTGATAGACTTTGAGACTCTATCATCCTCTTGATTATAATGCTTTAATTAGAAGTGAATTACACTGTTTGTTCAAATTGTATGTAATGAATGCGTGCTGATTTGCGATCGTTTAAATTGATCTTTTTTTATTTGTATTCAAAATGTCTATATGATGGTGTCACACGTTCTACTTCGGCGTAGGCAGGTGCAAAAAAATGAATTTTATGAAAGGTTACTACTTTTATTACAATATTTTAATATTATTTTTTAGCATTTTTGTATGCGGATATTTGTCTTCTAGAAGATAAAACTATGAATATCGTAACTTACAATACAATATAATCATCATGTAAAAAATTTTAAATCTCTCTTTTCATTTGTACTGTATTATATTATACAATATTTTATAATATTTATATTTATATTCCGTTTGTTTTTATATATAAATTAGTAATTAAACTATACAAAATAATTTACATATTTCTAAGTTTAAAAAAATTTCATTTATCGATAGCTTTTTATTGTAATTTTATTGTAATTTATTATTCTATAAATAGTTAATCAAAATAATCGATAAATATAGAAGTAAACTAGCTGTAAGTAAAATTCTGTCTTAAGGCAATTAGGGCATCGTGCCTTAAGGCAAATTGCTGGAACTTCCCGTACCGCAATTCAAAATTCGAGTAATTAAAAATAATCAATAATAATAATCAATAAAAGTTGATCAATGATTTGAAACTTTTAATAGAATTTTGAACCATATTAAATCATTCTATCTTATATCATTTATTTTGACATATTTTGGAAATTCTGACCTTTTTTCAAAACAATCGTACTGCTTTAACTGCATAAAGACGAAATATCAAAGCGCGTAAGCGCCGCGTCGCCGTCTAACGCGTAAACATTCGTACGGAACCCATAGGAATATAAACAAAATTTATACTTATTGTTAAAATCTCTATAAAATATCTGATAATTTGATGTGCATATGTCTAATGTTCATTTTTGACCGCCAAATGGCTCATTTTATTACTTTTTCATCCGTATCTCCAAAGTCGTTGGATCTGCCTTTCCTTTTGAACAGTTCTTCATTTAGTCAATACAAATAAAATGTTTCTTGAATTATTCAAATCGGACGCTCCGTTCTCTTAAAAACTGAGTTACCGTTTTCGGCACTTTTTGCCCCGTATTTTCGGAACGGCTAGACCTGCCTTCGCCAAAAACTAATCAGCACGTCTCCTTATCAATAAGAATCGAATGTTTTTTGAGTTATTCAAATTGATCCGTGTTCCCGAAATCGTCGACGAAAATTTGTATCCGAACATACATACATACACGCACACACATACACACACACATACATCCATTTTTTCTAAGGTATGCCAAAATGTTCAGAAGGTTTTGAAACGTAAAGATCTATAAAAATTTTCATTTTCGATTTTTTTGCGATTACTATAACTTGCCCTACGGGAATTAAAAAATACACATTTATTATTATTTATTTAAACGAATTCTATAAGCCGTTTTAGTAATTTTCTAAACTACGTGTTTGTTTCTGAACCTCAACCAACTCAACGATAGACCCACTCCCATTTTATGTATTTTGTTACAAGAAATTTTTAAATAGTTTAAGTTAATGCAATAATGCCAAAGAAGGACTATTTTTTACTTGAAAACATATTGCTATCTATATTTTTAAGTAAAAATCTACGTCATAAAGCTCTAGACGATAATCCACGGAAAAGCCCACATTGCGTTATTCAATTTCCAAAGCTCAATAAACAAAATTTGATTAAAAATTATAATTTACCTTGTTGTCCGGCGACTGAATGACGACATTCTGCAATCGCAGAAGTTGGTCGCAATTCGGCAACTGGCTCAGCAGAACGGTACCATGGATTTTGAGGGATGTTTCCTGAGTATCGCCTCCGGATAATAATACTGATAGTGTACTGTCTAAGGCATATTCGTATGTATGTCCTACTTGATATGAGAACAGTGAACTCGCTGAAAAAATAACACATTTTGAAACATTTGAAAATAATTATAAATTATGGTTACATATACAGTCTTAAATGTGCCCAATAAATTTATATTTTATTTTGGTTGCTAGTAAGCTATTATTTTTTTAAAGGCCCTTCAAATTACCAAAAATAACACTAATTTGATGGCAATAGTCAATAATCAATCATTTTAATAGGAATTAAAAGTAGATTCATAATTAAATTTAACTTATTATTAAGTCCAAAAAGAGTCAACATTGCTTCTGTGGTCATTTGGAGAACTGAAGACAGTCTCAGAGGGGCTCACATTCAATGCAAGCCCCTCAGTTGCATTTTGAGAAGCGGTGGATATCGGCCAATCGTCTCTATGAAGACCCGCATTTAGGTCCCCATCAATCATGAGAGTCGCATTGGTCGATATCTCCTACTTCTGCCCCAAGAAGCGCCAGACTCTTTAGCCATCCACCAATTAATTAAAATAATCGGTATATATACTTATAAAAAAACGCTGTACCACGAAACGCGAGCTTAGTCGCAACGATTGTAAGTCATCTATGAAGCCTTCTTAGCTCATAGGATGCGTTGGTTCTGATCTCTGATAAAACTAATTGTTTGACAAGTTGCATGAATTTTCTGGGAAATTCAACTCTAGTTTAAATTTTTTGTTTAGAACACAACATAAATTGCTCCAAGACTCACGAATAAAGGTAACGCCCTTTAAACTAATTTTTTAACATTTATTCAATGAGACATGAAATTCAGAATATGACGTTTAAAATTGTACAAATTAATGTGATACGTTTATTTTATTTCTTTCGTTTTTAAATTCTACAAGTATTGTTTATGGAAAAAATGTAATGCATAATAATCTCGACATTGACTATTTAAGTTAACATGAATTGGTTTATTAACATAATACTCAGTTATTATATCATATTCATTATTCACATAATGAAATTTTAAACTAGTGGTTGCATGGTATCGTGTCTTAAGGCAAATTGTTGGAACTTTCCATACCATATTTTAAAATTTTTAAAAACTTTACAATTTTTTGAAAACTTTATAAACATTTGATTTTTGAGAATGTTTTTTTTTTTGAAAAATTCGATTTTACTTATATTTTAAAATTTTTTGCAAATGTTGTATTTTTTTCAAAGCATACAATTGTTGCATAGCTATTTTAGAAATGAAATATCGAAGCACGTAAGCGTGATCAAACATTCTATAATCTTGGTACTGAACCCATAGAAATGCAAACAAAATTTGTAAAGATTTTTTTATTAACTTCCCGAAGGAGAAGTTTATGTTTTCATCAAAAAATCCTATTCGCTAATTTTATGTTTTCTCGACGTTTCAAGCCATTCTGAATTGAATGAGACCCAATTTGAAAAAAGTATGTGTGTGTGTGATTTCTCAAAAACGACTGGACCGATTACAACAATTTAAAAGCCATTCGATGTATCTCGATGAGGACTAGCATTTCTCAGTTTTGTGCGACGATCGCTCAAGCCGTTTTCTTTGTAATTTGGAAAAAAGTGTTAAACTTTTCGTCCACATTTAAACTATTACTGCCGAATCGATTTTAAAAAATCAAAAACTGTACGAAATATATTATTTGGAAAAAATACTGATTAGTTTTAGGTGAAAATCTACCGAGCCGTTTTCTTGAACTGTTGAAAAAAAAAATAAGGCGATTTTTATGGAACTTTTTCTGGCTATATATATCATGGTCTTATAGAACATACTGAAATATAACGGCCTTACGACAAGTAGTTTAATTTTAAAAATTTATCAAAGTTTGAGAAAATGAGTAGTTTTTTTGACGTTTGTGAAAATTAAAATTATACGATTTACTTGGTATAATGATAAAATACTTCGTCTTAATGAATATCCTAAACCATTAAAGTCCAATGAAAACTGGTTCAATTATAAAAATTATTGATTTTAGAAAATTTGCTTTAAGAAAATACTCCGAGTTAACGTGTTCGTTCGTTTTCGAAGATGTGTAATAAATTCACTCGAAATACTTTTATTCACTCATAAAATAATTTATATTTTATTGATTAAGTCGATTATTTACACATATCGGAAAGTTCATGTAACTTGCCACAAGGCAAAATACCAATACCAACTAGTTTATATTTGTACTATCAAAATAAAATTTCAAAATTTCTTATTATACCAAAAATACTATTAACTGTTAAAAAACAACATAAAAAATATGTATTTGTGTTGAATGTATTTGTGTGCTTTGAATCATCATCATCATATTTTTTTTAATAATGTAATATTTACGGCTTTTTCAAACAAATCGAATTATAAATGTTTTATAAAGAATCAAATTAAAATGTTGATGGAACGTTATATGTTAATTATATAACATAGTTGTATTGAAAATACTGATACTTATCGTTAGAAGAAATTTGTAAACGGCGCTGTCTAAAACATAAATTTAAACTTGTTTATTCCAGTATTTTCATTTAATTAACTTTTGTCTCAAAGTCAAAATATAAGCAGCATTGTGCAGCCAAGGGCAATTTTATTGAAAATAATAAGGCATCATCATTTCATAAGACTTAATTATTATATCAAATTATTTGATAAAAACTGATAAAAATTAATTTAAAATATATTCTTTGAGAATGATATGTGCTCTAACTACTATAATATTAAAATATATTATTTTAATTTAATACTTACAACTAGTGCATCCTGTGCTGCATTTAGCTGAAACAAAAATCAAACATAAATTAGTTATAAACGAATTAAATGGACAAAAGAAAGCTTATCTTCATAACACAATATGTATATAGACATGCATTATTCTCTCATATTTCCATAAAAACTCTTTGAAATTTCTTTATCTTAAGCAACAATATTTTTTTCCAATTAACCAAGTCATATCGTATAGCCGGTGACCCGTTTGACATCTGCAATTTGATAAAAGCTGTGCAAAGTATATGTGTAGTTGTTGATTAAAATTGTTATATTTTCAGCATTTTGACCTCCGATACTGCAAAAATTGCTTAGAGGGGTTTAGTAAACGTGCCAGCATTTTTTATGAGCAAGTTTCTATAATCTGTTGATATTAACAAGAAAGCTCCGGTCGCGGGCGACGAAAGGTCGCGCCCTTGTCTGGGTGACGCACTTTGGATAATTTTAGACTATTTGGTTTTCAATTCGAGAGAATTCGGTAAAATCCATGCCCGATCAGTTTCTTGTTATTGAAATGATAAGTTATCTTTTTAATAATAAAGTTATGAAACAACAATATTATGTAAATTCTAACATTCTAACATTTTGAAGTTCATAAACTATCTACTTGACTACAGTTGAGAAAATAATTATTTATTCTAGCTTTCATAAATCAAACTTACAGAAATATGTTGTTGGTTGAGTTGCTTGTAGGGTTTTTAAAAATCGGCTTTTTGACAAAAATTATAAAATTTGAAACCCGGTTTTTTATGCAGATGACAAATATACTAGATAGAAGCTAGCGTTTTCAAACATGGACTCATATCGGTTCGATAAAATTTGGAATTATATAGGTCTGTTATACTTCCCAGAAAGATTCTGTGTTATCTTTTATCTAATGTATATATTAATTTAGATTATTATATCAATGTTTGTTGAAGGAGCGAATTGCTCTCTTCAAACTTTGAAAAAGGAGTTTTTAGCCCTACAAGCCACAAATAAATTTTCAGAATTATCATATCACCCTTTAAAAACGATTAAGCCTAGTTCGGTTGCAAGTGAGAGAGAATTTTCTATTTAGGAAAATTTTGTGAGTAAACAAAGGACACTGCTAAATAAAAATCGATAGACGTCCTCAGCTTTTAGCAATCATATTTCATTAAACCAAAAAATAATTAAATATTTGAAATTAATTAATTAAAATTATTCTGAATAGAATGAACTCGGGGTTTTGTTTAATTGTTTTTAGGACTAAAATTGACAGTAACAAGTATGTTTCTATGTATGTATCTAATTTTTTATGTTTTAATTAAAAGTAAAAAGTTTTTGATTTAAAAATATATTATTTTTATTTATTCAAACTTTTTTTCTTTCACTTTCATGAAAATATTTATATTCTCGTATGTGAAAATAATGCATGAATGGTCATTTTCAAAGTTATTTAATCGAGATCAACTATTGTTTTTTTGTTCTACTAATTGAAATTGAAATAAATTTTTTACTATTCATAAAATTGAGCAATAAAAAAATTCAGTCAAAAACTGCTTTAAATCACACTAAATTGCCAAAATTTGTTATTACAGAATATTCGAGCAAAAATTGATTTTTTAATATTTTTTAAAATTTTATTTGCCTCGCTTACATGGAGCATTTAGCCACCTACAGCATTTATTTTTATATTCTATATTTTTTAAATAAAAATTAATATACTATATGATAAGATAACCATACGTCCCGGTTAGTCCAGATTTGCCTTTTTTATCCCAGATTGTTTCGGAATTTCGCAAAATATAAGTTTGAATTGAATCTTTGCAATTATAAATTTGGTATAAAAT
>NW_020536840.1:20477-47748 GCF_003426905.1 Ctenocephalides felis
ATAGAAAAAAGCTCATAATTACATGCAAACAAAAAAAGAAAAGTTTTAGGTATGAAGTATTTTTCCTCATATTTTAAAGGTTCAAAGTATATTATAACCTAAAAAATTTTTTTTGGTTTTTCGAAAATTTACAGTGGTGTAACCCTTAAAATAACATGTATTTTCATCTTTTTTTTCAAATACTTACTGAGTTGTCGTTGAAGGTAGTTGTAAGGAACCCTTGTTGAATGCTCTCTCTGTGGGCACAATCATTAAGTGAACGTGTTTTTGTGACGATATATTCAGGACCATTTTTGGAGGTTGACGTGTGAGTTGGACATACGCCGAAAACATCAGTTTCAGTTGGTCCTCGAGATGCTTGGAACAAACTAATAATAGCTCTCTTGATGTTCAAAGAATTCTGGTTGTCTCCTGGTTCGGCACAAATTTGGGTATCAACTTTACCATCGTTGAAGTTGAACCTTACGGGCTTGGTGATATCTTCAAGGCCCGGGTGTTTCTGCACGGATAAATGATTTATTATAAGAAATTCGTGAAATATTAATTTTTGTTATTACCTATATTCTAATGTTTTACATAGATATTGTTTTTGTATGATTATCTGAAAGATTATTCTTTACATAGATATTGTTGGTTGTATGATTATCTGAAGGAACTGATAGACTTTGAGACTCTATCATCCTCTTGATTATAATGCTTTAATTAGAAGTGAATTACACTGTTTGTTCAAATTGTATGTAATGAATGCGTGCTGATTTGCGATCGTTTAAATTGATCTATTTTTATTTGTATTCAAAATGTCTATATGATGGTGTCACACGTTCTACTTTGGCGTAGGCAGGTGCAAAAAAAATGAATTTATGAAAGGTTACTACTTTTATTACAATATTTTAATATTATTTATTATTAATCAAAATAATCGATAATATAGAAGTAAACTAGTTGTAAGTGGAATTTTGTCTTAAGGCCATTAGGGCATCGTGCCTTAAGGCAAATTGCTGGAACTTCCCGTACCGCAATTCAAAATTCGAGTAATTAAAAAATAATCAATAATAATAATCAATAAAAGTTGATCAATGATTTGAAACTTTTAATAGAATTTCAAACCATATTAAATCATTCTATCTTAAATCATTTATTTTGAAATATTTTGGAAATTCTGAACTTTTTTTCAAAGCAATCGTACTGCTTTAACTACATAAAGACGGATTATCAAAGCGCGTAAGCGCCGCGTCGCCGTCTAACGCGTAAACATTGGTGCGGAACCCATAGGAATGTAAACAAAATTTATACTTATTGTTAAAATCTCTATAAAATATCTGATAATTTGATGTGCATATGTCTAATGTTCATTTTTGACCGCCAAATGGCTCATTTTATTACTTTTTCCTCCATATCTCCAAAGTCGTTGGACCTGCCTTTCCAAAAATTTGAACAGTTCTTCATTTAGTCAATACAAATAAAATGTTTCTTGAATTATTCAAATCGGACGCTCCGTTCTCTTAAAAACTGAGTTTCCGTTTTCGGCACTTTTTGCCCCGTATCTTGGGAACGGCTAGACCTGCCTTTGCTAAAAACTAATCAGCCGTCTTCTTATCAATACGAATCGAATGTTTTTTAAGTTATTCAAATCGGTTGATCCCTGTTCCCGAAATCGTCGACAAAAATTTGTATCCGAACATACATACATACACGCACACACATACACACACACACACACATACATCCATTTTTTCTAAGGTGTGCCAAAATGTTCAGAAGGTTTTGAAACGTAAAGATCTATAAAAATTTTCATTTTCGATTTTTTTGCGATACGATAAAAAAACACATTTATTATTATTTATTTGAACGAATTCTATAAGCCGTTTTAGTAATTTTCTAAACTACGTGTTTGTTTCTGAAACTCAACCAACTCAACGATAGACCCACTCCCATTTTATGTATTTTATTACAAGAAATTTTAAATAGTTTAATTTAATGCAACAATGCCAAGAAGGACTATTTTTACTTGAAAACATATTGCTATCTATATTTTTAAGTAAAAATCTCCGTCATAAAGCTCTAGACGATAATCCACGGAAAAGCCCACATTGCGTTATTCAATTTCCAAAGCTCAATAAACAAAATTTGATTAAAAATTATAATTTACCTTGTTGTCCGGCGACTGAATGACGACATTCTGCAATCGCAGAAGTTGGTCGCAATTCGGCAACTGGCTCAGCAGAACGGTACCATGGATTTTGAGGGATGTTTCCTGGGTATCGCCTCCGGATAATAATACTGATAGTGTACTGTCTAAGGCATATTCGTATGTATGTCCTACTTGATATGAGAACAGTGAACTCGCTGAAAGAATAATTTATTTTGAAACATTTGAAAATAATTATAAATTATGGTTACATATACAGTGTTAAATGTGCCCAATAAATTTATATTATATTTTGGTTGCTAGTAAGCTATTATTTTTTTAAAGGCCCTTCAAATTACCAAAAATAACACTAATTTGATGGCAATAGTCAATAATCAATCATTTTAATAGGAATTAAAAGTAGATTCATAATTAAATTTTAACTTATTATTAAGTCCAAAAAGAGTCAACATTGCTTCTGTGGTCATTTGGAGAACTGAAGACAGTCTCAGAGGGGCTCACATTCAATGCAAGCCCCTCAGTTGCATTTTGAGAAGCGGTGGATATCGGCCAATCGTCTCTATGAAGACCCGCATTTAGGTCCCCATCAATCATGAGAGTCGCATTGGTCGATATCTCCTACTTCTGCCCCAAGAAGCGCCAGACTCTTTAGCCATCCACCAATTAATTAAAATAATCGGTATATATACTTATAAAAAAACGCTGTACCACGAAACGCGAGCTTAGTCGCAACGATTGTAAGTCATCTATGAAGCCTTCTTAGCTCATAGGATGCGTTGGTTCTGATCTCTGATAAAACTAATTGTTTGACAAGTTGCATGAATTTTCTGGGAAATTCAACTCTAGTTTAAATTTTTTGTTTAGAACACAACATAAATTGCTCCAAGACTCACGAATAAAGGTAACGCCCTTTAAACTAATTTTTTAACATTTATTCAATGAGACATGAAATTCAGAATATGACGTTTAAAATTGTACAAATTAATGTGATACGTTTATTTTATTTCTTTCGTTTTTAAATTCTACAAGTATTGTTTATGGAAAAAATGTAATGCATAATATCTCGACATTGACTATTTAAGTTAACATGAATTGGTTTATTAACATAATACTCAGTTATTATATCATATTCATTATTCACATAATGAAATTTTAAACTAGTGGTTGCATGGTATCGTGTCTTAAGGCAAATTGTTGGAACTTTCCATACCATATTTTAAAATTTTTAAAAACTTTACAATTTTTTGAAAACTTTATAAACATTTGATTTTTGAGAATGTTTTTTTTTTGAAAAATTCGATTTTACTTATATTTTAAAAATTTTTGCAAATGTTGTATTTTTTTCAAAGCATACAATTGTTGCATAGCTATTTTAGAAATGAAATATCGAAGCACGTAAGCGTGATCAAACATTCTATAATCTTGGTACTGAACCCATAGAAATGCAAACAAAATTTGTAAAGATTTTTTTATTAACTTCCCGAAGGAGAAGTTTATGTTTTCATCAAAAAATCCTATTCGCTAATTTTATGTTTTCTCGACGTTTCAAGCCATTCTGAATTGAATGAGACCCAATTTGAAAAAAGTATGTGTGTGTGTGATTTCTCAAAAACGACTGGACCGATTACAACAATTTAAAAGCCATTCGATGTATCTCGATGAGGACTAGCATTTCTCAGTTTGTGCGACGATCGCTCAAGCCGTTTTCTTTGTAATTTGGAAAAAAGTGTTAAACTTTTCGTCCACATTTAAACTATTACTGCCGAATCGATTTTAAAAAATCAAAAACTGTACGAAATATATTATTTGGAAAAAATACTGATTAGTTTTAGGTGAAAATCTACCGAGCCGTTTTCTTGAACTGTTGAAAAAAAAAATAAGGCGATTTTTATGGAACTTTTTCTGGCTATATATATCATGGTCTTATAGAACATACTGAAATATAACGGCCTTACGACAAGTAGTTTAATTTTAAAAATTTATCAAAGTTTGAGAAAATGAGTAGTTTTTTTGACGTTTGTGAAAATTAAAATTATACGATTTACTTGGTATAATGATAAAATACTTCGTCTTAATGAATATCCTAAACCATTAAAGTCCAATGAAAACTGGTTCAATTATAAAAATTATTGATTTTAGAAAATTTGCTTTAAGAAAATACTCCGAGTTAACGTGTTCGTTCGTTTTCGAAGATGTGTAATAAATTCACTCGAAATACTTTTATTCACTCATAAAATAATTTATATTTTATTGATTAAGTCGATTATTTACACATATCGGAAAGTTCATGTAACTTGCCACAAGGCAAAATACCAATACCAACTAGTTTATATTTGTACTATCAAAATAAAATTTCAAAATTTCTTATTATACCAAAAATACTATTAACTGTTAAAAAAAAACATAAAAAATATGTATTTGTGTTGAATGTATTTGTGTGCTTTGAATCATCATCATCATATTTTTTTTAATAATGTAATATTTACGGCTTTTTCAAACAAATCGAATTATAAATGTTTTATAAAGAATCAAATTAAAATGTTGATGGAACGTTATATGTTAATTATATAACATAGTTGTATTGAAAATACTGATACTTATCGTTAGAAGAAATTTGTAAACGGCGCTGTCTAAAACATAAATTTAAACTTGTTTATTCCAGTATTTTCATTTAATTAACTTTTGTCTCAAAGTCAAAATATAAGCAGCATTGTGCAGCCAAGGGCAATTTTATTGAAAATAATAAGGCATCATCATTTCATAAGACTTAATTATTATATCAAATTATTTGATAAAAACTGATAAAAATTAATTTAAAATATATTCTTTGAGAATGATATGTGCTCTAACTACTATAATATTAAAATATATTATTTTAATTTAATACTTACAACTAGTGCATCCTGTGCTGCATTAGCTGAAACAAAAATCAAACATAAATTAGTTATAAACGAATTAAATGGACAAAAGAAAGCTTATCTTCATAACACAATATGTATATAGACATGCATTATTCTCTCATATTTCCATATAAAAACTCTTTGAAATTTCTTTATCTTAAGCAACAATATTTTTTTCCAATTAACCAAGTCATATCGTATAGCCGGTGACCCGTTTGACATCTGCAATTTGATAAAAGCTGTGCAAAGTATATGTGTAGTTGTTGATTAAAATTGTTATATTTTCAGCATTTTGACCTCCGATACTGCAAAAATTGCTTAGAGGGGTTTAGTAAAAGTGCCAGCATTTTTTATGAGCAAGTTTCTATAATCTGTTGATATTACAAGAAAGCTCCGGTCGCGGGCGACGAAAGGTCGCGCCCTTGTCTGGGTGACGCACTTTGGATAATTTTAGACTATTTGGTTTTCAATTCGAGAGAATTCGGTAAAATCCATGCCCGATCAGTTTCTTGTTATTGAAATGATAAGTTATCTTTTTAATAATAAAGTTATGAAACAACAATATTATGTAAATTCTAACATTCTAACATTTTGAAGTTCATAAACTATCTACTTGACTACAGTTGAGAAAATAATATTTATTCTAGCTTTCATAAATGCGAAAATCGGCTTTTTGACAAAAATTATAAAATTTGAAACCCGGTTTTTTATGCAGATGACAAATATACTAGATTCGATGAAATTTGGAATTATATAGGTCTGTTATACTTCCCAGAAAGATTCTGTGTTATCTTTTATCTAATGTATATATAATTTAGATTATTATATCAATGTTTGTTGAAGGAGCGAATTGCTCTCTTCAAACTTTGAAAAAGGAGTTTTTAGCCCTACAAGCCACAAATAAATTTTCAGAATTATCATATCACCCTTTAAAAACGATTAAGCCTAGTTCGGTTGCAAGTGAAGAGAGTTTTCTATTTAGGAAAAATTTTGTGAGTAAACAAAGGACACTTTTAAATAAAAATCGATAGACGTCCTCAGCTTTTAGCAATCATATTTCTTTAAACCAAAAAATAATTAAATATTTGAAATTAATTAATTAAAATTATTCTGAATAGAATAAACTCGAGGTTTTGTTTAATTGTTTTTAGGACTAAAATTGACAGTAACAAGTATGTTTCTATGTATGTATCTAATTTTTTATGTTTTAATTAAAAGTAAAAAGTTTTTGATTTAAAAATATATTATTTTTATTTATTCAAACTTTTTTTCTTTCACTTTCATGAAAATATTTATATTCTCGTATGTGAAAATAATGCATGAATGGTCATTTTCAAAGTTATTTAATCGAGATCAACTATTGTTTTTTTGTTCTACTAATTGAAATTGAAATAAATTTTTTTACTATTCATAAAATTGAGCAATAAAAAAATTCAGTCAAAAACTGCTTTAAATCACACTAAATTTGCCAAAATTTTGTTATTACAGAATATTCGAGCAAAAATTGATTTTTTAATATTTTTTAAAATTTTATTTGCCTCGCTTACATGGAGCATTTAGCCACCTACAGCATTTAATTTTTATATTCTATATTTTTTAAATAAAAATTAATATACTATATGATAAGATGACCATACGTCCCGGTTTAGTCCAGATTTGCCTTTTTTATCCCAGATTGTTTCGGAATTTCGCAAAATATAAGTTTGAATTGAATCTTTGCAATTATAAATTTGGTATAAAATATCTCTCAACTCATTTCAAATAATCGTATTGTTCTTCAGTGACAAAATTTCAATATATATTCGATAGACTAGAATATAAATATTTTAAATCAACATTTTATAAACACAAAATACCATTAACTTTTGGACTACAATTCATTACAATGCATCATAATAATGCAAAATCAGGTTTTCCACAATAATTTAGAAAAACAGTTTACAATTTTTGTTTCTGAAATCTACCAGTTACAATTTCAAATCTTTGTCTATTAGTTTATAAATAAATGGAAAAGTGTAGTCATATGGATAGAACGAAAGGGAAAAAAACGGATTTTTCTTTAATTTATAGTTTTAATTATAAATTTGTTATAATACAAGAGATTTGGTTTTCCTTTTTCGATAAACTTTCGATAAAAAATATACATCCACAAATTCCGCCATTAAAATATTTTATTATTCCCTTATTAAAAACATTGATTTCTCATTTGAATAATCTCTTGTAATAAATATGGAAAAATGTTTTCAACAATGCAGAGGACATCAGTCTTCCAATAAAATATCATTTTATTATATTTTAGTATAGAGATGACTTTAATTTAATTTATTGATATTATTTATATATCGGGTTCAATTGTTCATTTGTTAAATATAAACAAGTTGTTATTAAATCGAGTCATAACATAATCAGTAAGCAATTAAATAAATGGTATATTGCCATGAGAATAATAACATTTTGCTTGTGTAAACAAGAATATGGATAATAGAAAATGTTCCTATGATAAAATGTTATTGCATCGATCATTAAGGCGTGTTTTCATGAACTGGCCAAAGTTCATATTATTTGAAATGAAAATGTAAGAGAAGAGCTGATTTAAATAATTATTGAACTTGTGGTGCATGGCATCGTGCCTTAAGGCAAATTGCTGGGATTTCCCGTACTGAAAACTAAATTATTGAAAAAAAAACTTTGCAAAACTTTGAAATAATTAGATTTTGAGAAATTTTTGAAAAAAATGACTTTTTTGAAAAATTTAATTTTTTTATATTTAGTTTTTTTTTGAAAATTTTGAACATTTTTTTTTTTTTTGATGAATCGCGCCGATTTGAAGTCGAAATATCAAAGCGCGTAAGCGCCGCGTAGTCGTTTAACGTGTAAACATTGGTACGGAACCCATATAAATGTACACAAAATTTGTACTTATTATTATAATACTTATAAAATATCTGATAATACAATGTACCGCCATATGGCATTATTTTCTACTTTTTTTATTGGATCTCCGTAAACACTGGACCTGCCTTTACAAAAATTTTACCAGTAGTTCATTTTGTCAATACAAGTAAAATGTTTTTTGAATTATTTAAATCGAACGCTCCTTCATCTCAAAAACTGAAATACCATTTTTGGCACTTTTTGCACCGTATCTCCGAAACGGATAGATCTGCCTTTGCCAAAAACTAATCAGCGTTTCTTATCAGTAAGACTCGAATGTTTTTTGAATTATTCAAATCGGTTGATCCGTGTTCGCGAAATCGTCGACAAAATTTCTATCCGCACACACACATACGTTCATTTTTTCTAAAGTATACCAAAACGTTCAGAAACCTCTGAAATGTAAAGATATATAAAAATTTCATTTTCGATTTTTTTGCGATTACTATAACTTACCCTACGGGAAATTAAAAAATTATATCTATAACATACATTTTTATGGCAAAACCAAAAAGGCAAGTATTTTGTTAAATGAAATCTACTTTTTACAAATGGTAATGGTATTGGGCTCCTTCAGGCTCATTATACTTCATTTATTTTTGTTTATTTATTTATTTGTTTATTTATTCATAAGCAAGCCGTAATCAATAATGATAAATTATTTCAGGCTCTTGCCAATTTTTATCAAAAGAACTTACAGATTTGTAAGTATATATTATCTTGGTCGAATAACATTAATTCAATTTGTATTAATATTTGTTTTAATAGTTTTATTATTTTAGTTATTATTGCGCATTCAAAAAATTGGTATAAGGAACAGGGAAAGAACTCCTGCAAAATCATATTCTATTTTGTAGTTATTCCCGGTAATCAGAAAAATATATGTAAATAATTTATTAATTTTAAATCAAAATTTTGAGAAAAAAATATTTCAATCTGAATTCACGTGGTTTCATGACCTAAAAATATACCATTTTTGGTTTAAAATGTTAGTATTTTTAATACGTTACTTGCCACGATAATATTAGATTTTTTTTACATTGGCTATGGTAATTTTATTAGATAATATAGTTAAAATTGTCAAAAAAAACTATTAATATATTATATTAATATAATAACTAATCATTATATTTATTGTCCCTAACTTAATTTTTGTCGATTCGATCAAAAATAACATTTGAAAATATATCTTTGGTGAGAATGGCTCAGTCAGTAGCGTGCCTGACTCACACACCAGAGTTACTCGGTTCGAGTCCTGGCATTGACATAGAATTGACATTTGATTTGTTATAGAGAGTTTGAGGAGAATTTGAATTGTTGGTTTGAGGTGGAGTAGAAGTAGAAGTTAAGAAGAAGAAGCAAGGTAAGAAGAAAAAGAAGAAAAAGAAGATCATGAGAAAAAGAAGAAGAGGAAAAATCAGAAGAAAATAGGCAATATGCAGTAGTATATGATATGATAAAAAGATAGATATATAATATACTAAAGATAGTATAAAATGTGAAAATTTGTCGTTAAGAAGAAGAAGCGAGGTTAAAAGAAAAAGAAGAAGAAGAAAGATCAGAAGAAAAAAAAATGAAGAAGTCAGTTATAAAGAAAATTGAAAAGTATAGGATATATAAAGTAGTATATGATATGTTAAAAAGATAATATATGATATATAAAGATAATATAAAATGTAAAAATTTGTAAGTATGGCTAAAGCTCTAAGTAAGCGAGGCTTATAAAAAAATAATCAAAAAAATATATATTGCTTTCAATTATTAATATTCATACAAATATTTTATTAGTATCATTTATTATATTAGTGATAGTGATTGAATTCTTTTTGTAGAATTAATAATATAGTCTAATAGATTGTGCAATGTCTTGTGTTTATAAATTGTTGATGCAAACATAGTTAATAACATCGCATAGTAACTGTTATCTAGAATTTAATACATTTATAGAGGGAAAGTTATTATAAATGACAAGGCACAAACATAAGCAAAATAAACATTCGTATCTGGTAAATCATGAATGAAAATAATTTAAATGGTTGTTATCGGTTAAACTGATCATTAAATATTGATAGACATTACTTGGAATTTCTTAGAGCATCCTGTTCAACTTTGCCATCTTTGCAAAAACTATATAAACATATATACAAATAACACATTGTATTTACATATGCACACACACATATTCTTGAACTTGATTCCTAGATATTATATTTTTCAAGATCTATAGAAACTAACAACACTATAGACACATAAAATATAATTTAATAAAATATAACACGCCTATTTTTCTGAATTATACTTTATCAGTAAATCGCTTCTCACGAGCCTCTAATATTTCACGGGGTTCATTTTGACCCTCAACTTGTAGACAATTTGTATTGCGTGTAATTTTATCTTATACGATTTTCATAGTTTTTTTTCAAAAACCGGTTTTAACCGGTTTCGATTTTTTATAAAAAAAATTTAGTCGAATAATTCTAATAAGAAATTTTAACGCAGGTTTAGACTGAAGTTATCTTATTGATCGTATTTTTTATGCAATGTAGTAGAACAAAAAATAATAATTAACCAGGTTTATGGAACAATTAATTATTACTTGTTTATATCTAATTTTTACATCTAAGGGTGTGAGTATTTTATAATAGCGAAACGAAGAACAACTATCGATTTGCAAAAGTGTTTTTTCCAATCTGGTACTTTTGGCTGCATTTGTTATTTTCATTTTTTATGGTATTATTCATACATTGAAAATCGATATTTTCTGCTAAAAACCGTTTTTTCCAATTCCATAATTTTCCTCCGAAAACCGCTTTTTAAAAACCAACGAACCCCAGTTTATGATTTTATATTATAGATATAGATTTATATTTGAATTTGACTACATAAAACCTACTTGAACAAAATTTTAGTAAATATTACAAAAAACCGTTCTGAAAGATCTAAATCATTCAACTCGTGATTAATAAAATATTTTTGTATCTATGTAAACAGAATCCTGAACTGAAATATGTTTTTTATGAGTTGTTTGTCAAAATATTTGTTATGTTCATTAAAAAAATGAATTTTATTTCTAAGATATGTGTTGGCCAATTCTCATACTTTTAAATTGAACAAAAATAGGCTAGTCCAATAGAGTCAAAATATAATTTCGCCAGTTAATTAAGTTATAATTATTATATAAAGCTATAATCATATTAACAATTATTATTATATAAAGCTATAATCATATTATTATGATCTGATTGGTCAAATAATAATTAAAATACTAGGTAAGGCTATTTTGGTTTGACTGGTACAATAGAGACAATTATCAAATTGTGCTTTAAGGCGAATTGCTAAAATTTCTCATATTTAAAACAAATATAAGTTCAAATGCTTTGAAAAAAATCTAAGTTTTTTTTTCAAACTTTTGAATTTCTGACTTTTAAGTTTTTGGCAACATATTGCAATTAATTTAATCATTTATTTTAGTAATAATATCATAGAGTTGAACATTTTGTATATATCGCATAAAATAATATGGCTTTACATAATTAACAGCTTTTTTGTTATTTTTAATTTTATATGAGAGCAAAATTTCATACAAATTCAATTGGAACCCAATATCGATATTTCAAGTCTCAAACTAAGTCTACTAAAAAATTAAAATTAACATTTATTGGCGCAGAACCCAAAATTTAGTGAATATATGCTAAGCATTGAAAGCTCTATAAAAAGTTTGGTCTTCAAATTGCCATTTTAAGCTCCGAAAAGATTGGACCGCCTTCATCAAAGAGCAAATATGGGTTTTACGCATTAAAATTGAATAATTTTTTAACTAATTAAATTGGTTCAGCTGTTTTGTCCAAAACACTTCCATACATACACACATTCATGCGTTATTTTTTCTAAGGTATGACAAAATGATCTGGAAAAGTAAAAATCTCCAAAGGTTATCGTCTTCATTTTTTTATGCAAAAACAGGAAACGTATTAGTAAAATGAAGTTTGTCTAAATTCATATCGCGCTTTTTCATTCAATCGGTATGTAAAATCATATTACTTTTGTTACTTTTACTTTTTGGTTTTCATTCTGGTTAGATTTTTTTTTTTAATATCTACGCCTATTTTATTATGGAGCATAAGAAACTTTTTGGTAGTACTTATTGTTAGAATGTCTAAATCGAATGCCAATCCAGAGATTGGACGTCCAGGTATAATAATATGGTTAGGATGTGGTACATAAATAAAGTACTATAAATCTTTTATCGTGTATTTAAAATAAACAATATAAAAGACTAAATATTAATGTTATTAAACATATTTCACAAGTAACATATTGAATCGTCATTTAAAGATCTATTTTGATTTTGACGCTTTAATTCTCGTAAGCTATTTAAATTTCGTAAGATTCAGATGGCGTGATTTGGTGTAATTTTAATTCTAATTAAATAGAAGGACTTTTTATAAAATTTTGAATGAAATTTCGCGTCCTCTGCCAACGGCCGGTGCCGCCGGGTTGAGCGGCGGTTGGATAAAATTGCTTGATTGCCGTGTGACAATTTGTTATGATACTGCGGTGTGTCAGTCATTGTTAGTTTATTCAATTACCTCTATGCTATTTGTTTCAGAGATTTCAATCACAAACTTACATACATATAAATATGTATGCATGTATACATTATGATCAATTTGGAATTTTGGAGTCGGCCAATTTCTTAATAAGCCAAAATATCAAACGTAAACACCAAGAAAATTGAAAATTATCACGCTTTATTTTATTGTAAAATTATTTAGTATTGCAAAGTTATTTTGTTAATATATAATTTTCTTTTAGTTTTTGAACAAAAAAAAACTCTAATATTTCTATATTCGCGTTCTTATCTTTGCTGCACTGTCCTTAGTTAATTTCCCGAAAAGCATTGATATTGAAAGGGCAAGTTCACGGTCAACGAATTGTAAAAAAATTTTCAGTATGTAATCACCAATATTAGAAGGCACCAATAAATATGTTGTTGTAAGAAATAGATTAACATTTTTATCCGAAATTTGGAATATCACTACTTTTGCAGTAACACTTTATTGCAACAATTACAGGTTTATTAGATTGCACTTTATAAGGCATAATATTTTAACACTTTTTAGGAATAAGCACTACACATTTTATACTCAAACACTCAATCAATTTATATGGAAGATGCTTATATATAACACCCTTAATCTAATTATTTTGAAATTTAAAAAAGCATTTCAATTTCCATGTATTTTTTCAAAACAAATGCTTTTAAAAGCATGCAGTGCAAAATCGAACAATTTAAGGAAAATCCAGTTTAACGACACCAGGAAAATTTTTTGGAACGCCATGAAAAATTAATCCGCGTTTTGACACTGCATGTGTAATAATTGTTATTTACGATGATATTCTAATAAACAAAATCAAAATTTGGCTTACCTGCTTGTGTGCTTTGGAATCCCGCCTGGATGAGCAGGAAACAAAAAAGGAACAATTGTGGTGGCCGCGTATTAGCCATCGTTCTGTTCATTCGCGGCGGCAAATCAGGGAGAACTGATTACTCAAACGTCCATCAGCGCCTTATATAGAGTTCGCTGATACAGATTAAATGTTGCTCGGAATATTTACAGAAGCACTAACCCTCAGAATCTCACATGCCTTTTCTTGTTTTATCACTGATCATACAAAACTGTTGTTTCCGATGATAGTAGTCGTACATGTCTTCTGCATTTTTGGACTTCTTTGTATGCGTGGGCCTGATCAATTGTCAATACGACGATGATGCCACTGTACCAAACACCATCGTCCAAATCTAATTGTAATATTATTATTTTTAAATCGAAGTTAAACTCATTTATTAAATTTTCAACTATGCCTAAAAAATTGTTTAAAATATAAATATTTATACATATATACATTTTTAGGCAATGATTAGTAGTCGTCAGTACTTAAATAAATTAGGGGTGCATGACATTGTGTTAAGGTAAATTTCTGGAACTTCCCGTAGCGTAATTTATTTTTTTGAAATAATAATATTTTTTTGAGAAATATGAAATTTTTATAATTTTATTTCTATTGTTTACATTTTTAAATAATTATATTTTTTTGAGAAATATGAAATTTTTGTAATTTTATTTTTATTGTTAACATTTGTGAAATAATTATATTTTTTTGAGGAGTATCAAATTTTTGTAATTTTATTTTTATTTTTAATGTTAATTTTTTTTTAAAAATTCGAAATGCCCGTCTTTATTTATTTAAACAATATAAGTGAATTTTAAGCATTATTGTGCAGAACCCTCAATAATGATAAAAATGTACTCATAAATAGAATCTCTAAAATATCTGATACTTTCATGTGTATAATAAGGTTTTTGTCCGCCAAATCCTTCTTTTATTTTTTTGCTGGATATCGAAAACCTCTGGGCTAGCCTTCCCAAAAATTTTATTATTTCCTCATTCCATCTATGCAAGAGAAATATTTTTTTAATTATTCAAATCGGACGCGTCGTTTTCTCAAAAACTGATTTACCACTTTTTGCACTTTTTGAGCCGTATCATCGAAACGGCTCGACCTGCCTTTGCCAAAAAACTAATCTGCACGTCTTTCCATCAACAAAAATTTGTATCCGGAAGAAGTCAATGGAATTATTAGTCAATGTAAAATGTTTTTTGAATCATTCGTATCGGCTGCTCCATTGTCTTAAAAAGTAAATTACCATTTTTAGATCTTTTTGCACCGTATCTTCAAAACGGCTGGACCTGTCTCGAAAAAAAAACTAATTACCACGTTTTCCCATCAAAAGGAATCGAATGTTTTTTGAATTATTCAAATCGGTTGATTCGTGATCTCAAAATCGTCGACGAAAAATAGTATCGATACATACATACACACACACATACATCATTTTTTTCTAAGGTATGCCAAATTGTTCAGTAACGTTTAAAACGTAAAGATATAAAAAAAAATTATTTTGGATTCTTTTGCGATTACTATAATTTACCATAAAAATGGTCTTTAGACATATAAACAACAAATTATCAGATATTTTATAGAGATTTTAATAATAAGTACAAATTTTGTTTACATTTTGGGTGCTGTATCAATTTTCATAATGTTTAACGGTTTGGCTACGACGCGGCGCTTACGCGCTTCGATATTTCGTTGCTAAAACAGATATACAAAGCGCGATCGCTTTGAAAAAAATTCATAATATTCTAAAAAAATCAAAATTTTTGAAATATCTCAAAATTGTCAAAAAAATAAAGCATTTAAAAATGTGAAATTACCGTACGAAAAATTCCGATTTATTATGTGTAATACTATTTTATTTTAAATATTGATACTTTTACTGATCTTTACGTATTCTTATGAAAGATCTTGCAGAATAAATACTGTGAATATTTCATTTTTAATAACATGAGTATGTCGAGGTATAATGGTTAAGAACGTTACCGATTCGATCTGGACCTCAGTGATTTCGATATCAAGCAGTATGATAACAAAGTTACATTTAAGGTTATAGATTTCAAATATTATTTTAAGCAAGAATCGCCTTTCATGGGCATTGCTGCAACATATATCAGCCGATGGTACTAGATATACGTATCTAGTCTACACATAAAAAGAAGCAAGATTGACCGCTGGGTTGCCCTCTCGAGAAAAATGCTAAGTTCTGATCGCTGTTGAAAAAATTATAATATGCTTCCTATATTGAAAACGTATATAATTCGAAGTGAAAAGCAACTGATTTTAAAGCAAGTTCAATATTGTTTCTTAAGTTTAAAGAATAGGTTTTCTTGAAAGATGCAAATATTTGAAATTAATACAATATTTCAATCGGGGAATCCGGTAGATGTTAAGCAATTGATATAATCGTGGTTACAGAATCTTACATAATATACTTAATTATAGATATGTTACATTTAATAGTCTAAACATGTTAAAAAATCCGATGATAACGTACGCACGCTGCGATAGTGTTAATATTTAATGATAACAGCAATTTATTTCAAGTTTACGCGTGCTCTCTATATATTATTTATTATTATTTTTTGAAATGACAGTGTTTGTTTATACGTTCATTGTATAATGGAAAGTTTCGGTAGATTTAGTATTCTATATTGAATTTCGAAGTGTTTTTTTTTAATTAAAACAAACATTTTAATACTAATTCAAAGGCGATTGCATGCAAGTTTATTACACCAAATTGGCTAATCCGCTTCTCAAAATTCAAAATGTGGTTAAAATTATCAACTAAGTGATGTGTGAAATTAATAAATAAATTAACTGTTTCTTAAGTGTTGATGGTAGTGTTAATAATAGAAATTAAAAAACTCTAATTCTAAAATTAATGTAGAATGGAAGTAGATTTGGCACACAGACACTAACAACAAAGCTCTTTTCAAACTATTAACCATGAAACTCTAAAAGCATCGGTTAAACTCTAAAATCATAAATCATATGATCCACTAAACGATTTACAGACAAACAAAGCTTCTTTTGGAATTATTAAGCATGAAACTATAAAAGCTTAAGATCGAACTTTGAACAAAAAATATATTTTATACATATATGTTTATACTCTGTTTGTAAAAATAAGTAAACAAATTTACATATGAATTATTTATTGAAGCAAAAAATTGAAACTCACAAAGCGACTGACAAACAAACAATAAAGCTTCTGTTGGACTTAAAGTACGAAATTCTGAAAGCTTCAGTTCAAACTTTGAATAAATCATATCTTATTGATACTCCTCTTAAACGGTTATTCGGATTTTGATAAATCTTTTTAGAGTTTATCAAAGAAAATTTTTGAAATTTAATGAACAATAAAACTATAGTAATATTGTAGAAATTATAAAAATATATAGCAAAAATTACAAAAAACACGTATCATTGTTTGACATTGAAAACATTTAAACCGTCATCTGCTTAAAATGCCAGTTTATTGAAATTTGAATTTAGCTGAAATTATGAGCCTAGATAATATTAGAATATAATATACAAGAAAAATGTAATGTCTACATTATTATTACCGAAAAGCAGCTGAGATGTGCTAGTAATTAAAATAATATAAAAAAACAGTCAGCAGTATATGTTGGCAGATGAAAATATATGATTCAGTTTAATAAATAACACAATAAGTCCAAAATTGCATATAAATTATTTTTTCAAGCTTATGCATGTTGTATTTTGCTTTACTTTACTAAATTATTTCAATACAAATGAATATTTCTTCTTATAAAAAAAATGATTCAGAATTCATGGGTCAAAAATTCATTTGTTTGGCATTGGATATGAAATATTTAGCAATTGTAATTGCCGAAAAGCAACTAATATATGGTACGCGATTATACAAATTATACACTAAACTATTGAAGGAATTATATTGGGTGGTAGTTTCAAAGATGACATAGTTCTTTTACCGCAGATACTATATTTATTCTTTCTGAATTTCTTATACTGATGAAAAACTGCAATTTTTAATACGTATAGCTTATGCTAAGACCATAAATGGGAATATTAAATAGGATATTAAAAAGTATAGGATAGAATATTTAAAAAATTGGAACTTAAATTGTAGACGTGGGTACAGGACGTCTGTCGGGTCATCTACTATATTTATATAATATTATGTTTAACTTCCCGTAGGGTAAGTTATAGTAATCGCAAAAAAATCAAAAATGAAAATTTTTATATATCTTTACGTTTCAGAGGTTTCTGAACATTTTGGCATACCTTAGAAAAAATGGATGTGTGTGTGTGTGTGTGTGTGTGTGTGTGTGTATGTACGTGTGTGTATGTATGTGCGGATACAAATTTTCTTCGACGATTTCGGGAACACGGATCACCGATTTGAATAATTCAAAAAACATTCGATTCGTATTGATAAGGAGACGTGCTGATTAGTTTTTGGCAAAGGCAGGTTTAGCCGTTCCGAAGATACGGGGCAAAAAGTGCTAAAAACGGTAACTCAGTTTTTAAGAGAACGGAGCGTTCGATTTGAATAATTCAAAAAACATTTGACTTGTATTGACAAGATGAAGAATTGATCAAATTTTCATGAGGGCAGGTCTAGCGGTTTCGAAGATCTAACGAAAAAAGTAAAAAAAAATGCCATTTGGCGGTCAAAAATGATCATTAGACATATGCACATCAAATTATCAGATATTTTATAGAGATTTTAACAATAAGTATACATTTTCTTAACATTCCTATGGGTTCCGTACCAATGCTTATGCGTTAGACAGCGACGCGGCGCTTACGCGCTTTATATTTTGTCCCTATGCAGTTAAAGCAGTACGATTGCTTTGAAAAAAAAGTTCAGATCTTCCACAATATATCAAAATAAAGAAAAAAAAATTTAAAAAAAAAAAAAGAAATTAAAAATTTTTTTTTTTTTTTTAATTTTTTTTTTCAAAAAAAGTAATTTTTTGTTCAATTTATAGTTTCTCAAAAATCTTATTTTTTCAAAGTAAATTTTAAAAAAAAATAATAATTTTTGGCGCGGGAAGTTTCAGCAATTTGCCTTAAGGCACGATGCCTTAATTGCCTTAAGACAGAATTCCACTTACAGCTAGTTATATTCTGTTTCCAACAATAAGTAATTGAATTTTGCATATGAATTATTTGTTGAAGCAAAATAATTCACAAAGCGACTGACAATGAGAGACGAGCAACATGGCTTCTTTTCAGATTTTTAACTATGAAACTCTAAAAGCATCGGTTCAAACTTTGAATAATTTGTCTATTTATATAATATTAATGATTATATTCTGTTTCTAACAGTAAGTGATCGAATTTACAGATGAATTATTTATTGAAACAAAATCATCCACAAAGCGACTGTACAAACAACAATTGATGATACTTTGATCATGATAATACAACGAACTTCGAAATGGTGAGAATTTAAGTGAAGTGTAGATTACAATATATATAAGAATCAATTCTAATGATATCGTTTGAGGAGTTCCTTTATTTTATTATTTGCATAACAATGATATCGTCAACTAAGAGCAAATTTATCTTCAGAATGAACTTCAATGTTTACATTTTATTTGCCTCTATGAAGTCATCATATAAAATGATAATATTAATAAAAATTATTTAAATATTGATTAAAAATAACAAACTAGTGGTACATGGCATCGTGCCTTAAGGCAAATTGTTGGAACTTTCCGTACCGAGAATTAAATTTTTTTAAAATGTTAAAAATTGTTTTTGAACTTTCAAAATATTAGATTTTTGAGAATTTTGTATATGTGTGTATGCGGATACAAATTTTTGTCTACGATTTTGGGAACACGGATCAATCGATTTGTGTAGGCAAATTAGATTTTGGGAAATGCACTACCAGCCGTTTCGAAGATTTGGGGAAAAAAGTTCCAAAAATGATAATTCAGTTTTTGAGAAAATGGAGAGTGCGATTTGATTGATTGAAGCATTTGATTTCTATTGACGAAATGAATAACTGATTACATTTTTGAAAGGCAAGTTTAGTGGTTTTGGAGATCCAATTAAAAAAGGAACTAGTGGTGTATGGCATCGTGCCTTAAGGCGATTTGCCGGAACTTCCCGAACCGTAACGAAATGACCGAGAAATATTAAATGTTTTCAAATAGATTATTATAAATACTGTAACATTTTTTAATATTTGTAAGAATTATATAAATTGAATTACAAAGTTAAAATTAATTGTTTAAAGTATATAAGTGAGCTTTAGATCTTTATCCAGAATTAAAATTAAAATCTGAATTATTCTCGATATACAATTTTTTTTTTTTTGTATAAAAACCAAAAACAATTGTTTAGTCAACACAAGCGGTTTGTTTTTTAGATCATTCAAATCGAATACTCCGTTCTCTTAAAAACTCGGTTTCTATTTTCTGCACTCTTTGCTCTATATCTCAGTAACGGCTGGACCTGCCTTTGTCAAAAACTAATCTACACATCTCCCTATCAATAGGAAACGATTAGTTTTTGAATTTTTGAAATCGGTTCATCCATACGCCCGAAATTGTCTCCAAACATACACACACACACGACCAATTTTTTCTGAGGTATGCCAAAATGTTCAGAAACCTCTAAAACATAAAGATAGCAAAAATTTTCATTTTCTATTTTCGGCCCATTACTATAGCTTACCCTACGGGAAGTTAATTACTGATTATTTGAGTATTTAAGCAGCGTTTGAGGACTTTGCATCTAAAAGCGCTTATACATGAATAAACTAAAATTAAACTTGTTTAATTAAAAATAGCACTGCTGAAGTGATAGAATATCTTGTTTGCATTTTCAAATGTACGCTTCACGCAATCTCGTTAAAGTTTTTTTTTCGATAAGTAGCTATTATGTATGCCGGAGAGCCGAGATTCATCCACAAGTCATAAACAAGGGTCACAATTGCTTTTATCAATTGACGACAATGCCCGACTTGATAATTCGATCTTAAAATAATACATTTATATAGATAATTGACATGCTAATAAACATAATGCTTCCTGTGAATGAACAAAAATTAAGATTCTATGCGTCGTAAAAATGTTTACGTCATCGATTGTCATCGGAATGTCATCGATTTAGATGATATCTTTGATTTTGTTCTTTTACTAATTATAAGTCATGTGGAACACATCCAGGGGCGTAACTACCGCCGTTTCAGCCGTATCAAAAATACGGGGCCCCCATAACGAGTGCAAGCAGAAAGCAACACAACAATTTTTCAATAAATTGAATAATTTTAACGTAGTTTAATTTCTGTTTTTTATCAAGAGGTATTGATTTTTAATTTGTAAGCTAACGCTTTAAGAGAATTTATTTTTGCTGCAATATTTCTGCAAGTTCAAGCAATCAATTCAATTAGTAAAGCTTTTGCACATCTGATAAGGTAATATTCTTGTCCACAAATCTGTAAAACAAATCTAGTTTATACATTCTTTATAGAAAATTGGAATTTTGAATTTTTAGAGTTGCATTTATAACATTTTTATATATATTTTTTTTTTGTTACTACTTGAATTGTTTGCATGTCATGATATGATGAAGTAAATTTTTTTCTGAAACTTTACAACATGCCAGTAATGACTTACAAAAAATTAGTATTTTATTAAGTAATCTTTTGAATAGACTGTGCGAATTATGATGTGAAAATTTATTGAATTAGTTTGCTAAAGAAAGCCAAATAATTTGCAAAAAAGATGGATTGCAATAAATATTTTAAAGAACAAAAGACAAAAGATAATGAAGCGTTGTTATGATGAGTTATCATAAGATGAGAGAATTTTAGACCCAAAATCTTATTTTAATGTATACTATTGCTATTTGGATATATTAATGACAAACAAAACAAAGATTTCAAAACCTTTGCGACCTAAGTAGTAACATTTGTCTTTTTGAAATCGAGAATTAATAAACGTTTCCGGAAAACTGTCGACTGAATTACTACAAAAATATCTCGATGGTTCTAGAAATAGGTTTGAATACAGAAAACTAAAAAAATTATTTTATTAAGGTACAATGATGGATGCAATGGGCTTGCATCCAGTTTTCCCAACAAGTATGCATTTTATTCTTGGCCCTTCCAGTTACAATCGCAACTGCTAAAAAAAATTTTTAAAATCAAAACTAATTAAAAATTACGTAAAAACTTTAGGATAATAATGTCTACCCTATCTGTATGTCCCTAGGGACAAAACTTTATAAAATTTTAAGATCAGTAAATAATTCAGTTTTTTTCAAAAAAAATGCAAGAAGAGAGAATATATATCTGGAATTATTTGAATACTTCTACATGAATCCTATCTTGCGCATATGGTCAGAAATGATATCTTGAGCTGAATTAAGCCTTTCTGCGATTTCCTATATTGTCAGAAGAGCATCTTGCTTTTTTAGATGTTCTCAATCTATTGAAGTTCTCAAGCAATTTTTAATTTTGAGCAACCCCAGGTGCAATAAATACTGTTAGAACAGTTAGTAAACGTATTAAACTTGTGGCCACATTTGGAAAAGAAGTCTTCAAATTGTATTTGTATGTGTGCTTTTCATGTTAATTCTCAAAGACGAATTCGAATAAATAAATTTGTATAGGCACCCGAAGCAATCTTAAATTAGTCGTGTATGGCAAATTGCCGAAGCTTCCCGTACCAAAAATTATTTTTTTTAAAAAAAGATTAAATTTGTTTTAAACTTTGAAAAAATTAGATTTTTGAGAAATTTTAAATTTTTGAAACGAAAATGACTTTTTTGGAAACTTTGGAAAATGTTTTTTTTTCTAGTTTGAGATATTTTGGAAATTTTGAACTTTTTTTCAAAGCAATCGCACTGGTTTAGCTGCATAGAGACGCAATATCGAATCGCGTAAGCGCCGCGTCGCCGTCTAACGGGCAAACAATGTTACGAAACCCATTGAAATGTAAACAAAATTGAAACACTTAAAATCTCCATAGAATATTTGAAAATTTGATGTGCGTATGTCTAATGATCATTTTTGACCTCAAAATGGTGTTTCTTTTACTTTTTTTACTAGATCTCCGAAACCGATAAACCTGCCTTCCCAAAAATTAAATCAGTTCTTCATCTAGTCAATACAAGTAAAATGTTTTTTGAATTGTTAAAATTGGACGCTCCGTTCTCTTAAAATCTGAGTTCGTTTTTGGCACTTTTTGCCCCGTATTTTCGAAACGGCTAGACCTGCCTGTGCTCAAACTAATCAACACGTCTCCTTATTATAATAGGAATCGATTGTTCTTTGAATAATTGAAATCGGTTGAACCGTGTTCCCGAAATCGTCGACAAACATTTGTATCCGCACACACGCATACATCTATTTTTTCTAAGGTATGCCAAAATGTTCAGAAAACTTTGAAACGTAAAGATGTATAAAAATTTTCATTTCAGATTTTTTTGCGATTACTATACTTAGCCTGCGAAAAGTTAAAAAATAATGCGATTTGACGGTCAAAAAACTTATAATATATTGAATAATTAATCAAATATGTTCAAATTGTGTGTGTCGTAACCCTTAGCGAAACGCCATTTGTACAATGTGGGTGAATATCCTCTAAGTCGCGAAATACGACGACGAAACTTTGACAGATGGAAAATGTGGACTGTGATTATTTCAAAACAAATGAAGAGTTGTATATATTGACATTGTATTTGCATTTTCAAATACATGATGCAAAGTCCTATTAATCTAATTTTAATTCAAATATGTATTTATACATTTAAATATTTTGTGTAACATGGAATCGTGTCCTTTATGTGGCTGCACTCTGAATAATACAAATAATAGGTTAATTGAAGAACAATGCGGCCACAAAAAATGTAGAAATTGCTTTATACAAGAATTTGCAGGCTGCAAAATATGTGAGCAGAAAAGTAACATACTTCTAAAAAATGCAAACAATTCGTCCCTTGCACAAAAAACAAATTTTCGATAAGAGTCCATCTAAAAATAATAAGAAATATAATGGCAAATAAAATGAAGAAAACTGAATGGACTATTCTTAGCAAGACAACTGCGAATGATGTGATGAAAAACATACATGATGATTTATCTGTTCGTAATATTAATTCTAATTTGGAAGAAAAAGATACATCGAAATTATGTAAGCCAAGAGATACAAGTAAAATAATAGTATCAAATTTGAAAATTAATAAATCAAAGAGTAATAAAAAGTGTAATAAATTTTCTTTGCCTTCACATATAACTATATTGGAAACAACACCAAATACTATTTATGAATGTACTATATGTAAAAGTAAATTCAAGTTTAAATATCATTGTAAATACCATGAAGCATGCGAAACAGGGGCAAAGCAATTCAAATGTGATACATGTTCAAAAGTAATTACTTTTTGTATTATGAACGCTATAAATGTAAATCAATTTGCATTATAATATACAATTCACTTTTTTTCAGGAATTCAAAACTTTGCCTCATTTGAAATACCATATGAAGAGTCATACCGAGGCATCACGTACTAAATGTGATATTTGTGGAAAACAGTTCTCACATATTGGTTCGCTAAAATCGTCATTTAAAAGCACACACAAGCAAGTATAATTTAAGATGATTTGCAAACATTTTGCAAAATTAAATTTAAGAATTTGATTGACATATGTTTATTTGTGATATTTTGTTCAAATAGTATCTTATCCAATATTTTGTAAACTTTGACCAATTTGATCAACATATTATAAACATTTTATTATAAGTGATGTTGAAAAATATATATATTTTAGGTATAAATGCTTATCAATGTGAATTGTGCACTTCATCTTTTAAAACAAAAGAATCACTGACGGCACACAATACAAGGCATAAAAAATGAAACATTATTTTCTTGTCAAAAATGTGAAAAAAGATTTAATGATAAATCTAATTTACGTAAACATATGATGACACATAATTTAGAACTTAAAAATTACTTATGCGAGTTGTGTGGAAAATCCTTCAAAATTCGATGGTCTCTTATTGCCCATAAATTAGCACACACTAAAAGCAAATTTCATAAATGTTCAAAATGTAAAAGTGTTTTTAGTAGTTATCCCAGTCTGAGACGTCATTATTTAAGTCACTCCGGTAAGCATCAAAATTGATAAATTTCATTTATTTATTTATATAATTAGTTAATGTTTTTTATTCGCATCTGAATTTTAGGCAAACATTATTTATGTAATTATTGTGATATAAAGTGTCAAAGAAAAGATAATTTAATAAGACATATTAGAAATACTCATCCCGGCAAGGATACAGCTTACATTAATAATAAATTGCATAAATGTGTTAAAAGAAGTTCATCTTATGACAAACCCATAAAAAAACAAATAGTTTTTGAAATGAATAAAGATAAAAATAAAAATAGTGATAAAGAAGATTTAGTACCAAATATAAATACTTCAAATAATATTCTGCTAGACTCTAATACAATACCACATAATTCAAATAAAGACCCAATGGATTACAGCAATGGTTTTTCATTACAAGAAAAGAAATTCAGAATACCTGTAATCAATGGACCCATAAATTATCTTTCAAAAATATGCAACATTCAGTTAATAATGTTAATTCACTTAATACATCCAAAAACGACAACAGTAAGGCATGTGAAGATCACCATATAGAAATTTACCGGAAAATACTTCAAGCACCTTCAGCGAGAAAAACATCAGGATCAAGTACTGAAACAAGTGGATCCATTGAACCTACATTTAACAATATTAATAAAACAAATACTTCTAAAAGTTTAAATGGTATTGACTCGCTGAGTGATGAACAAAGAAAAGAATATCAACATATTGAAATTTATCGTAAAATTTTAATGCCATCATACACACAAAAGACAAAGTAGATTCAAATTGTTACAAATCTAACACTCTTAAAGATCACTTCACAGAAACACAAAGTCCTGAAAAATTTCATGCAAGCATTTTGACTTCTGATAATAAGTCATATACAAATTATATAAGTTCCGACAAAATGGGTGAAATAAATCACAAAGATTATGATAACCATGTCAGCACAATAACTTTAGTTGCTGGAAATAAAATTATGTGTTCCTTAAATGAAGATGAACGAACTGTACCTACAATGATTAATCTTTAATTGAATATTAACTTTAATTATAGATATAAATATTGTTATTAAAAATCTGTAAAACTTTCAAAAACAACATTAAATTTATAATCTATATTTTACAGGATAAACCAAACAATTTGTAATGATCAATACACATTCAAATACCATAACATCTAAAGACATTTTTTATATCAATTATGTATAATGCCTATTGCTAGTGTTATTATAAAACTAAGTTATCTAACATTGCTAATCTATGCATGTCTATTAAATTTATGTTTTGTGCAACTATTGTGTCTTAATTGCAGGTTTATTTGGACTTTAATTAAACTAGTGTAAAAGCAAATGGCTTGAAGTGCAAAACTTTTAAACACAGTAATAGGAAAAAATCGTTACAATTAATTATTGCATTCAGAAACTTAATATTCATTTTAAAGACCTGCTTTCATGTAAGGTATTGTCATACAATAATATAAAAAATATAAGTTCTTTATCAAACCCAAATTGTAATAAAAGCATTATTTACATCACATTAAGTAAGTCAATACATATGTTTCATAGTAAAGCTATCACAATAAAAATGCGCATATGAAAATTTTCATTTTCATTTTGGTTAAAAATTGAGTTGTACATTTTAGAACTAAATATAACGACAGCTCCAAATATATTCTAATGCTCCAGTATAGTTACTAAAATACAAATATTTTGTTAATAAATAATTTGTTGAAACATAATAAAACAAATTATTCATGTACGGACAACAGTACTGCTTAACAAATAGTACCTATACCAAGAATGCTATTTGAGGCGCATGTCAATTTGATATATCTTTAAATTAATGATTTTTTTTCTTTTGATCATTTCTTCCTAGGAATGTATACTCAAAATTCAAGAATAAACTATCTGGATCACACGTCAATTAATAATCAATAAAAAAATAATAAACGTTCTTGAGCAGTTCCTGACAAAAGGTTCCATCCTCGTTTTATATTAACATACTGAATAATCGCTCTCATGCAAATTAGTAAACCTGTTAAACAATTAAATTAGTTAGGTATCAAATTATGAACTAAAAATACAGTTTATTTTTTTAAATACACTTTTATGGAGTACATATATATATAAAAGGAATATATAAAATAAATTTATTTGATAAGATCTTTTTTAGTGAAAAAGTGTTAGTGTATAATCAATCATACAGGTAATTAATTCTGTTTTTTCAGTAACCTTTTCTTAAAACTTTCTAGAACTTGCTAGTTTTTTAACATTTTAAATATTTTGTTATATAATCCACTCATTTATTTTTACCATTTTCATTTTGATTATATTGTCATATTTCTGTACATTATTTTTTCCACAATTTTATTCATTTTATATAAAAAAAATCCATAATCTTCTGCTTTGCTTAAACATATTGGTTGCTTAAATCTTATCAAGATCACGTTTTCTTGATAGATGTCGTGAAGATGAAACGTACCTAGTTCCAAAACGTCGACAGTAAATAAATTTAGAAATGGTGTTTTAAAAAAACTTTTTTGTTTTTTTATTACTTTTTGGATTTTTTGTTCGAAGGTCTAAATTATATATATAATTATTGTATGAGATATGAGTACATAAGAGAAACAATATCTTAAATTAGACTCAAATTATTGTTATTAACATTAATTACTTTAATAAATTTTTCAAATAAGATAGCACCCATTAAAAA
>NW_020536841.1:0-22211 GCF_003426905.1 Ctenocephalides felis
TATTTGGAATTTTGGTCTGACTATAGAGTAAAGTATTAGTATATATTATAATATTATATTAGTTATAATTATCAATTGTAGTGCCATATTTTGATTTAGAATATGATTTGTTTTGAAAAAAAAATCGTCGAACGAATCAACTTCTTGAATTCTTTCCATTCTACATTGAATCTTTTTGCTTCCAAACAGAAATACATACAATTTTATTCTATTAAAACACTTTAGATCAGTGTTTCCAACGTGGGGCGCACGCCCCACCGGGGGCAATTTGTAATTTCAGGGGGGCAATTTGAAAATTTTGGTGATTTTAATGTAATGTAGTATGGTATCGGTAAAACATTTAATAAAAAAATGCTTCTTAGATTTAACTAACAATAATAAGGTGTCCCGGTTTGGCCGGGACAGTCCTAGTATTCAACTTGCTTTCCTGGTGCCGGAGCTATGTTTTTTCTGCCCGGTTAACCTGACTATTTAAAAAAAATAGCTTGAATTTGAATATTTCTCGTTACTTTAAAATAAAATTACAACCACCCATCATAATCTGAAAATGATATATGCGATAAAACTGCTTATATAAAACTAAACTTTATGAAACATAATGTTGCGCGTTGCAAAAATCCTTTTGGTTCAAATAGCCCTTCACTAATTATTTTAAGTCTATATACCAATTTATGAAAAATACCAAAAAATTAGGTAAATTAAGTTTCTGACTGCTTTATGGCAAAGTGCTTTTTTTTTGTCTGTGAGTCAAGGCTCGACTTGAAATGTGCACAAAAAAAGTGATATTTAATACTAAAGTTAATTGCGAAGCTTATGCGAACAAAGTTTTATTCAACGCTTTTAAAGCGGGGAAATATCGTAAATATGACATGAGTTTTTTACCCACTGTCAGTAACTATGGCTAAAGATGGAATTAATTTAAAACAAACTAATTTTCATTGTATCATTAAATAGTATAAGGTTGGCGACTAAGTGCAGGTTTTACTCTTAGATTGCTTCAAATGATTCTTTAGGTTTGTTACTACATGCAAAACACTTTTTATTGTATAGTGAGAAATTTAGCTGTAGATTAGTAGAAAATACTTTTTTGATCGGTTATGTAGTTGTCGTTTAGCGTTTGTTGAAAGATGGAATATCAAAGCAAACATTTTAGTCAAATTTTGCATTTTTATTTCTGCAAAGGGTAAAACGATCCTCCCGAAGAATAGATGCTGTTTGTGGTGTCGAAGCCTTAAAAAAAACAGCTATGTTAAATTGGTTTTGAAATTGTCATTCTGGTGATTTTCCACTCAATGCTGCTCTGATTGTCCAGTTAAAGTTTTGGACAACCTAATTAAAGCAATAATCGATTCGGCTGATAGAAAAAATTTGGTTATGTTTAAAAATTATTGGGGGTGGGTTGAAATTTTTCTCCACATCCACCAAACATTCCTGACCACAAACCATCTGTTTAAAACCCTTGAATTAAAAAAATCATGATGGTGTGAAATTGTACCTAATTCAGTTTTTGCTAATAAAAACTGGAAGTTTTATAAACTTGGGATAATGATGCCTCTTGGAAAATTACAAAAGCTCATCGATCAAAATGGTATACAGAACAAAGTTATTTAATTCACGCAAAAATTGTCCTTGATTTTCTAACAAAAGATGCGCACTGACTTAGTTGCCAACGATAACTACCAAGTTCTAACAAAAGACGCGCACTTACTTAAATGCCAACCTATTAACTAAAAAAGATTTAACAAAAAATATATATGAAATATAGGTATATTTCCGTTCTGAGTTAAGAAAATGTCAACTAGCTAAGAAGATTCGTTAAGAAATGGCTCTATGAAGAAACTGAAACCAAATGCCCAAATGTAATCAATTCATCAAAAAAATTTTGCTATAATTTATTGACAAAAAGAAAAAGCTTAGTAAGTTACAATCTAATATAAAATCTTTATTTTAGCTTAAGTATTGCATTAAATAAATTTCGAAAACAGTCAATAAATAAATAAGTAAAAAGTATTGCATTTAATAAATAAAACTAGTTTGAAATTTCCGTTTTTTTATTGCTTATTCCGAAATTTTACTTATGATGTTTAATAACAATTTAATAGCGATATCTTCTTAAAAGTTATCTTCACATTTTTTCAAAAACAAAAAAAAACCTATGGGGGGCGTAACGTTTTTGTAAACCTCAAGGTGGGGCGGGGCCCAAAAAAGGTTGGGAATCACTGCTTTAGATAGTTGCATACATACAACATAGAGTAAATTTTGTTTAAAGTTAGTATAATATCCTTGTACCTCTTGTATTGTGTTTTGGGTCTCATCATGGCAACGATGATGTTCATAATGTTCAACAGTTCTTTGGATAAAATTCAATTATCTTCGTTTTATTCAATTTGGCTATTTCATAAATGCAATGTATAGAAATTTGTTATTTGCCAATCAAAGTAACCAATAGAATTACAATCTAAATACGATTCAACAAAATTTTTAATTCTTGATCATATTCATATTAAAGTAGGTGCTCCTGTTTGTTTTATTATTTGTACCAAATAACCAAATGCATAATACTTTATATTCGTAAACTTTTACTAATTATACTACTTTTTTATAAATAAATAATATATTTTGAATGCAATATAAAGTTGAATAATTTTATTGAATGCTTTGTAAAATTCGAAAATAGGATTGCATCAGGTGCACACTTTGAATACTTCATAATTTACTTTTAATTTTAATCTAACTTTAGATTGAAGTATGAATTTTAGTCCTTTCTCCATAAATTTGTGATAATTAATTAACTAATAAATTTGTTTTATAAGACCTAATTGTAGTAATCATTCTTTTTATTCAATACAAATATTTGTGTTTTATTAACAATCTATATGAAAATAATATGTGAATAACGATATATGCTCATCTTCTATATAATCTTTTTTTTAAATTCAAAATACTTTGTAATAATTAGTATTTGAATGTATTTATTCATAAATTAAATAATTAATTGTTGCATAAGCCTTATAATTTTTTTTGCTACGACTTTACTCTATACTTATAAAATTATAAGTGCAACAGGCTCGAATTCAATTAATAATCTTATTATTTTATAATTAAGTGTCATACATATTCTTATGTGATAACTTACATGATTATTATAATAATTTTTAACAAATCTCAATTTCTTTGCAAGGCTCTCTTTTATGTAAAAATCGTATTAGGAAACTTCTTTATAAACATTTAATCAAACTTAAACATTTTGATATCTGTATACAAATCATACAAAATTTTTTCGGCTTTTCATCATTTTCAATGTTATATTCATACTGTGATTTATATTACCATAATATATTAATTCTTCACCTAATATTTTTTTACCTAACTAATTCGTAGTTATTCTAAAAAAATAATTTTAATAGAGTAAACTATCTTCTGAAGATATTTATACAATATATTATTCCTCATTATAACTTATTGTTTATAATTAAATGCTTTTAGCAAATGTTTTATGTATACGTATAAATCTATTTATGGTTAAAATTGTAAATTTCAATTTTGACAAATTCATTAACTCTTAAGTTTAACTTTTTTTTTGTTGAATTCATAATGAACAAGTAACAATTGATTGAAATAGGCTTATATTACATTTTTATCCAAATATAATCAATTTGTATTTTTAGAAACTTTATTGCATATTTTTATGATGATTAGATGAATTGCTTGATTTATTTAAAAAAAGTCAAATATCCAAAGTCGCTTCAGCTCTTGGTAAATAATTAAATATTAATAATTTTTGTTAAATTTTGTGCCTTGTGTTGGTATTTTTGTTAATCCATAAATGGAATCTTAAAGATTCTGCATATATCCTCTCTGCATTATAAATATTATTGAATTTCTGCATTTAATGACTTATTATATTTATAATTAATCCAAATATCACTAGATCATATATTTAATTCATCTACTTTAGTAATATGTTCATATTGTGAACTTTGTGAAAATGAAAATCATATTTGATTTTTTCTGTTTCTGTATCAGTTTTTTTTTTTAATATCATTTCGATGTCTGCTCGTTCTTGCCAAGAATTCGATTGTTCGTTTATGAAATTCGACTTAAATATTCAACAAATTGTTTTTTTTTTATTATTCATCTCTCGAATTAATTTTCATTGAGTTTTGAATTTATCTATTTGTTCATTAACTTTTGATATTCTGAACTTTATCTAATATATTTCGAACTATTTTTTAACGAAGAGAGACACTTTTTATTGTTATATACTCTGAACTATTTTTTATAAATACATTTTTAATTGTATAAAAATTCGTTGTTTATAATTTTCAAAAGTACATAGAGTTAATCTGAACAAAAAAAATTTCAACTGTTGATTCTTCTTGCGGTTATAATAATGCATTCTGCGAAAAAAATCTGTTTAATAAATTATTAATTTTTGGTAATACAATTTCTACAGCAATGCTGTAGTTTTACGATTCTATAATAATATATTTGTTTTTATATATTCATATTAACATTTTTATAACAATAATATAGTACAACACATTTGTTTCAAATTTCTTTAATTGTTATGAAATTTTCTTGAATTCTCGAACGTTTACATTTATTAAATAAACAATAAAAATTGTCGCATTTTAATTCTTCACGTCACATATCATTGATGCACATGATTTCTCCTTCGTTTCTCAAATAACTAAATACAAAATACTATAAAATTTAAAAATTATATAGTGCAACAGTGTCGAAATACTGTTACATATTATACTTACTTTTTATAAATGAATTGTATATTCTATGTGAAACATATAGAATTTTGGAGTCCATTTTATAAATAACATCATTGAATGTTCTGTAAAATCCGAAACCAGAATTGCCTCTGGAACATAATTCTAATACTTTGTTAATCTTAATCGACTTTTAACTTTATGTAAAATCAATATAATTTGAATTTGCATGCACAAATTGTTCATGTATGGATATTTATTTATGTAATTTTTGATGGACACTTATTTCATGAATAAGAACATTTTCTAAATTTTTTCTGAACTTTGGTTTGCATTTCTATTCTTCTATTTTGTTGATTCATTTTGCAATTCAAAAAGCAAATCAATTTTCATGTATTCTCTTAAATTTGACTTGAAAATTTTAATGATATATAAATAATTCTATAATTCTTTTAATATATGAATATAAACTTACTTATGAATATAAATTTTTCAACAAATTTTTATATATGCCATAATCTGTATATAGAACTTTATCAGTTATATTTGCAAATTGTATTTAGAAGATTTGTGATTATTATTATTTCAATTTCATTTGAATTATTTGAGAATATTTGAGTCGCTGTTTATTAATATATATAAATATATCAACGTTTTTGATGAAACATTAGGAATCTCGCTCTTAACATTTATTTTAAATTATCGAAAAATAATAATAAGTTATATTTCATTTGCTCTATTTTCTATAACTAAAAATACAAATAATTTGTATTTAAAATTTTTTTATTCAAACCATTACTGATATCTGTATTCAGATATCAAATTTAATATAAATATTTATATAGTGAGTACTATAAAATGAAAGTTTTCATTTTATTGTTCCCACAATTTCAATGCATATCTGTGATAAAATTTTCTCTTCCCGATTTTGTGACTCTAAATTTAAATTTGATTAAATATTAAGTGCTGATAATTTACAAACTTATTTCATAGTATTAAATTAACTGCTTGTTTATCTATAATTTTAATTAATTTTATATTGTGACTAACTCAGAACGCATCAATGAAACCTAGATTTCGTACATACGAGTATTTGTAGATATAATTTTGAAAATTTCAAACCGATTACTTACTAAATTTGGCAGTCTGCCCCTTCTGACTACTCTGTGGATTTCCTTACTATTTTTGTTTTGGACGTAGGTGGCCACCAATATTTGTAACAGGGGTTGTAGGAATTAGAAAATTGACCCCTACTAATTTAAGCTGGCCAGTAGAAAAAGATGAGAAAAATGTTACATTATGTTACAGTTTTTTAGCCAGAAAGGTGGCCCAGAAGCAAAAATACGTCGGTGTATTTTTTAATGAATTAATGTCGAACATCTTCTCCCTTTAATTTTATTTATATCCATATGATGTTTTAGGCATTTTGTTAACATTATATATAAATATAATTCATATATGATATATGAATATAAATTTTATTCAACGTGCTATATATTATCGATTGTTTTATCTTGAAACTGAGATGGATGAATTTTTAATACCAATGCTGTAAAACTAAATTGAATTATTAACTGGTTAATTTTTTCATATAAATTTTCACGTAATTATGTTACAAATATTTGGCCCAAAATTATCATAAAATAATCATTTCTAGTACGAAAAACTAAAATTAATACCCATTTTATATTATTATAGCTCAAGAAGCAATAATCTACTTTAATGTAAAATATTTTGTCTATTGAATTTAATCAAATTCACAGAAACTTCCTTTTTATGATTTTTAATAATTCTGAATAAATTAAGAGTTGAAAAAAAAAGCGGCACGTTTATTACATTACTAATAATTAACTACATTATTAACTAAGTAACTACATTATTAGTAATAATTATATATAAATAATATAATTTCTTTAATTTTTTAACGAATTTTATTTGGACATTGTGTACTTTTGAACGTAGTTGTATCCTTATTTGCTGTTGATTTACACTGCAATTATTTCACAATTTAACTACTGAAAGAAAATTTTGCATTTACTAAATCTGATAAAATATTGTCCAATTTATATTTTGCCAAATTTTTGATTGTGTGTTCGAACAACTAAATGTAAACTCACATTTCAAACAAAATGTGAAAACGTAAACAACAAAATCGTTTATTCACTTTAAGTTTAATAATAGTAGACCAATTTTGGGGCTTTTGTATTTTTACTTATATTTTTTTCATTTTGGTTATCAGTCGCATAAATTTAAATGAATTGTACAACTAAGTAATTTGAATACATTTATGCTGTTATTGTGATATTTTTATGATTTCATAACTTTGTAAAATTATATTGAAAACTGTTTTGCGCAAAACTAAATTTCGAAAGTTGAAGTTGGATTCAGACCCCGATTGAAAAAATGTTTCTAAAATTCATTTTATATTTGGATTTGTTGTTGTATAATTTATAATAATTAGAGAATGTATATTTCTTGATTTAATCTAATATTCAATTGTGACATATTATCAAATGATGAAACTAACTTTTTGAATATAAATTTTCAAACAATTTTTTATAAAAGCCAGAATCTGTATATATATCTTTATCAGTTATATTTGCTAATTGTATTTAGAAGATTTTTGATTATTATTATTTCAATTTCACTTCAGTTATCCCATAATTGAATCGCTGTTTATTAATACGTACAAATATACTTATCAACGTTTTTGTGAAACTTTAGGAAACTCACCTAAAATTTATTTAAAAAAAAAATGATATGTGCCGCAAATTGTATATTTATTGACAAGTTAGATTTTATTTGCTATATTTACCGTTACTAGGAATACAAATACTTTGTATAACTAAACCTACTTTTACTTCATCCCGTATTTATATATCTAATTTAATGTAAATCGTGGCTCGCCCGTAGGTAAGCGGTTAAGAGCGACAGGACTTGTTTCAGAGGTCCCGTCGAAGTGGGTTCGATACCCACTTCGAGCAGCCTGTTGTCAGGCAACATTGACAAGGATTTTCACTTGGAAATATAGATAGCGATATGTTTCCAAGTGAAAATAGCTCTCACCCGGCGTTGTTGCACCATACTTGCCCTATTACAGAGATTGTAATAATAAAAATTTATCATACAGAGATGTGACAACTGTTTGGGTTGCCATCTGTAATAAAATAAACGTAGTTTGTAAGATATTAATCACAACAGCTCATAGGACCCATAAGTTCTGATCACTGTTCAAATAAAATTATATAAAAAAAATAATATAAATATTTATATAGTGAAAGCTATGAAATGAAAATTTTTATTTTCAATGCAGATAGATAATGCCGTAAGATATTTTTTTCTTCCCAATTTTGTGGCTCTAATGGTAAATTTGATCAAATATTAAGTGTTGATGAATTTGCACACTTATTTAATAATATTAAATTATCTGCTTGTTTATCTATAATTTTAATTTAATTATCTATAATTAACTTCCCGTAGGGTAAGTTATAGTAATCGCAAAAAAATCGAAAATGAAAATTTTTATATATCTTTACGTTTCAGAGGTTTCTGAACATTTTGGCATACCTTAGAAAAAATGGATGTATGTGTGTGTGTGTGTGTGTGTATGTATGTGTGTGTATGTATGTGCGGATACAAATTTTCGTCGACGATTTCGGGAACACGGATCAACCGATTTGAATAATTCAAAAAACATTCGATTTGTACTGATAAGGAGACGTGCTGATTAGTTTTTGGCGAAGTTAGGTCTAGCCGTTCCGAAGATACGGGGCAAAAAGTGCCGAAAACGGTAACTCAGTTTTTAAGAGAACGGAGCGTCCGATTTGAATAATTCAAAAAACATTTTACTTATATTGGCAAGATGAAGAGTTGATCAAATTTTCATGAAGGCAGGTCTAGCGGTTTCGGAGATCTAATGAAAAAAGTAAAAAAAAAATGCCATTCGGCGGTTAAAAATGATAATTAGACATATGCACATCAAATTATCAGATATTGTATAGAAATTTTAACAATAAGTATAATTTTTTTTTACATTTCTATGGGTTCCGTACCAATGTTTATGCGTTAGACGGCGGCGCGGCACTTGCGCTGTGACAATTCGTCTCTATGCAGTTCAAGCAGTACGATTGCTTTGAAAAAAAAGTTCAGAATTTCCAAAATATGTCAAAATGAAGAAAACATTTTTCTTTTCAAAAAAATAGTTTGTTTTCAAAAAAAAAAATTTTCTTTCAAAAAAATTTTTTTTTTTCAAATAAAAACTTTTTTTTCAAAAAAAAGTAATTTTTTGTCATATTCCTAGTTTCTCAAAAATCTAATTATTTCGAAGTAAATTTTTTTCAAAAATGTTAATCGTTTTTAAAAAAATAATAATTTTTGGTACGGGAAGTTCCAGCAATTTGCCTTAAGGCACGATGCCTTAATTGCCTTAAGACAGAATTCCACTTACAGCTAGTTGTAACGAACTCAGAACGCAAATATGAATCCTAGATTTCGTACATATATCTACAAATAACTTTGAAAATTGTAATCTGATTTTTATTGATATTTATTTACTTATATTTACTCATATTTACTGAGGCCTGTCCTCAAATTGATCAATTTACTTAGCAGTTTCTTCTTGAGTTATTGTAAGGAAGTAAATCTTTTTTTATGTAAATGGATGTGATTTTCTGATACTTATACATATTGTGTTTTATAAAACGCGGCGATTGGCCGAGCCATTTCTTTGTAAATATCAGAAAAAAGAAAAAAATTGTCCATGTTTTAGCCCGCAATTCTGAATCGATTTTAAAAATTCAAAAACAGTTCGAAAGATATTAGTTGGAAATTGACCTAATTAGTTCTTGGTAAAGATTCGCTGGCACAATTTCTTGTAATTAACAGTTGAAATTTTTTTTTACGATTTCATGAATTTTTTTTTGGCGATAGATATTATGGTCTTTTAGATCATACTAAAATATTACGGCCCTGCGATAATTTGTTTAACTTTGAAAATTCGTCAAAGTTTGAAAAAATTGGTCGCGTTTTTTTGGCGTTTGTCAAAAATAGATCTTGCATCGACGTTTTCTCAAAAATTGTTGAGTCGATTTTAAAAATTTATAAACCATTTAATGAAACTTAATAAGCACTTCCATCGGTTAAATTTTTGATACCATCGGCTGAACCGTTTTTTGTAATTAGCAGAAAAGTGAAAAGTTTTCCGTCCATGTTTTATCCCAAAAATTTAAACCGATTTTAAAAATTCAAAACTATTCGAAAGATATTATTTGGGAGTCGTGTTGATTAGTTTTGGACAAAGATCGGTCGAGCTGTTTGTTCGTAATTAACTGTTAAAAAAAATTTTTAATGAAACATTTTATGTCAATAGATGGTCCTGAACAACATACAAAATTTAAAATAGTTTAATTTTAAAAATTCATCAAAGTTTAAAAAAATATATTAGTCAAAATTTGTGTCAAAAGTTGCTTTTCTGATGTGATGAGTTAAACATGAGGACCTCCCATTACTTGAAAATCTGACACTTGCTACATTCGCTGACGATATTGCCATACTAAGTAGTAATCACAGTGCTGATCAAGCTTCCCGACAAACGCAAGAACATATCAATAGACTACAAATGTGGCTTGCCAAATGGAAGATTTGCATAAATGAAACCAAATCAGCTCATATCACATTTACCTTGAGAGAGGGTACTTGTCCTCCAATTTATTTAAACAACGTCCAGATTCCGAAACAGAACACAGTGAAATATCTTGGTCTTTATTTAGATAGCAGACTTACTTGGAAAAGCCACATAAAAACAAAAAAGCAGCAAATAATGAGCAAAATGAAAGAATTTGATTGGCTTTTGCGTAAAAAGTCTAAGCTCACTGTTGAAAATAAGTTGCTGCTATATAAATCAATTATCAAACCAATCTGGACCTACGGAATTGAGCTCTGGGGATGTGCTTACAAATCTAATATAGCTATAATGCAGAGAACTCAGTCAAAAATTTTACGTACAATTCTTAATTCTCCATGGTACGTAACAAATGAAACCATTCACAGCGACCTCAAGATGAGAAGGTGCATTTATCTTTCCAAGAATTCAAGGAAAAATACAAACGCAAACTGGACTCAAATTCGAACCCATCTATAATTGAAATTACTAAACCTTATGGTACAAGGAGATTGAAACGACAATGGCCTTTAGACTTAGTCTTAGATTAGGTCTAATATAATATTATTATAGGAATTGTTAAACTGAGAAGATCTCATTGGAGCTCTTCTTAGGTATCGCTCTTACATTGCCATTTTAGCTCATAGGAATCTTTATGTATTTCTGATAAACTAAATAAAACGAGTTAAAAAAAAAAAAAATAGTCAAACATTATCAATTCATTAAAATTTATAATAATGAGCTACTAATTAACTTCCCGTAGGGTAAGTTATACTAATCGCAAAAAAATCGAAAATGACTAGCTGTAAGTGGAATTCTGTCTTAAGGCAATTAAGGCATCGTGCCTTAAGGCAAATTGCTGGAACTTCCCGTACCAAAAATTATTATTTTTTTAAAAACGATTAACATTTTTGAAAAAAAATTACTTTGAAAAAATAAGATATTTGAGAAACTATAAATTGGACAAAAAATTACTTTTTTTTTGAAAAAAAAATTTTTTTTTTTAATTTTTTTTTTTTTTGAAAAAAAAATTTTTTTCTTTATTTTGACATATTGTGGAAGATCTGAACTTTTTTTTCAAAGCAATCGTACTGCTTTAACTGCATAGGGACAAAATATAAAGCGCGTAAGCGCCGCGTCGCTGTCTAACGCATAAGCATTGGTACGGAACCCATAGGAATGTTAACAAAATTTATACTTATTGTTAAAATCTCTATAAAATATCTGATAATTGGATGTGCATATGTCTAATGATCATTTTTGACCGCCAAATGGCTCATTTTTTTACTTTTTCCTCCATATCTCCGAAACTGCTAGACATACCTTCATGAAAATTTTATCGATTCTTCATCTTGTCAATACAAGTGAAATGTTTTTTGAATTTTTCAAATCGGACGCTCCGTTCTCTCAAAAACTGAGTTACCGTTTTCGGCACTTTTTGCCCCGTATCTTCGGAACGGCTAGACCTGCCTTCGCCAAAAACTAATCAGCACGTCTCCTTGTCAATACGAATCGAATGTTTTTTGAATTATTCAAATCGGTTGATCCGTGTTCCCGAAATCGTCGACGAAAATTTGTATCCGCACATACATACACACACGTACATACATACATACATACACACACACACACATACACACACACACACACACATACATCCATTTTTTCTAAGGTATGCCAAAATGTTCAGAAACCTCTGAAACGTAAAGATATATAAAAATTTTCATTTTCGATTTTTTTGCGATTACTATAACTTGCCCTACGGGAAGTTAAAAATTTTTATATATTTTTTACGTTTCAGAGGTTTCTGAATATTTTGGCATACCTTAGAAAAAATGGATGTATGTGTGTGTGTGTGTGTGTGTGTGTGTGCGTAGTATGTATGTGTGTGCGGGTACAAATTTTCGTCGACGATTTCGGGAACACGGATGAAGCAATTTGAATAATTTAAAAAACATTCGATCCGTATTGATAAAGAGACGTGCTGATTAGTTTTTGGCGGAGGTAGGTCTAGCCGTTCCGAAGATATGGGGCAAAAAGTGCCAAAAACGGTACCTCAGTTTTTAATAGAACGGAGTGTCCGATTTTATTAATTCAAAAAACATTTTACTTGTATTAACAAGATGAAGATTTGATCAAATTTTTATAAGGGCAGGTTTAGCGGTTTCGGAGATATAACAAAAAAAGTAAAAAAAAATGCCATTTGGCGGTCAAAAATGATCATTAGACATATGCACATCAAATTATCAGATATTTTATAGAGATTTTAACAATAAGTATAAATTTTGTTTGCATTGCTATGGGTTCCGTACCAATGTTTACCCGTTAGACAGCGAGCGGCGCTTACGTGCTTTATATTTTGTCTCTATGCATTTAAAGCAGTACGATTACTTTGAAAAAAAGTTCAGATATTCCAACATATGTCAAAATAAAGAAAACATTTTTTTTTTCAAAAAAAAAAAGATTTAAAAAAAAATTTAAATAATTTTTTTTTTCAAAAAAAAGTAATTTTTTGTCAAATTTATAGTTTCTCAAAAATCTTATTTTTTCGAAGTAATTTTTTTTTCAAAAATGTTAATTGTTTTCAAAAAAAATAATAATTTTTGGTACGGGAAGTTCCAGCAATTTGCATTAAGGCACGATGCCCTAATTGCCTTAAAACAGAATTCCACTTACAGCTAGTTTTAGAACATACAAGCACTAATGTCTGTGCACTATAAAATATGATTACAGATATTATAAATATGTCTGAAAGATATCAATTCGAAAAAGGAATGCTTAGATTCAATCGATAGCGATAACTTTATTTTTCAAATAAATAGTTAAAAATTTCATAAATATCTAAATCTCAAATTCGGTTGATAAAGTCAATTATTACACATTTTGGGAAGTTAATGCAACTTGCCTCAAGGCTAAATGCCACATTCAACTAGTTTTAGGTTTGTGTCAGAAATTTTTAATTCCAAACTTCGAAGTTTGCTGCTTATGTACAACATGCAAAATGTTATGCAAAATTTCTTATTCGTGCCGGTATAATAAAGAGCGTTTTATAGATTTTTTGTTAAATGCAAAAAATAATAGTTAAATACGATTTTTTAAAGTTTTTGCTGAAATTGGAAAACACAAAGTGGGTGTGAGCAATACCGGCCTTATCTTCATAAACTATTAATAATTTTATAAGTATGGAGACTGGATACGGTTGTGCCAGGATACGGTAGTGACAGTCGTAATTACAGCTACTATACTTTTGAGTTATGATCCAAAGACAGAAAGATGCATTTATTTTATAGAGTTGAATGTAATTCGAAAATTTCATGTTCGAATTCTTTTATTAATAGCTGTTAATTGTATACAGATAGTTTGTTATTTTTCTGTAAGTTGAACATTAGCAGTTATTTACCTACCAACAATCAGTTTTTGCTATATAATATATAGCAATAATTAAATATGTAATATAGCAATAAAAAATATATAATAATTTAGCTCAGTCATAGTTATGATTTGTTTTCAAAAGTGTGCGTTGGTTACGGTTGTGGGAAATTTTGCGAGTAATGCACAATTGTGACATATATTTCTTGGGTAAAATTAAAATTCTTGGTCATTTTTGGGTAAAATTAAACATAACTAGTGGGGCGCATGGCATCGTGCCTTAAGGCAAATTGCTGCAACTTCCCGTACCAAAAATTATTTTTTTTTAAAAAGATTAACATTTTTTAAAAAAAATTACTCTGAGAAAATTAGATTTTTGAGAAACTATAAATTTTTGACAAAAATTTCCTTTTTTTTTTGAAAAAACCTTTTTGAAGAAAAGTGTATTTTGAAATATTTTGGAAGTTCTGAACTTTTTTTTTCAAAGCAATCGTACTGCTTTAACTGCATATAGACGAAATATCGAAGCGCGTAAGCGACGCGCCGACGTCTAACAGAAAAACATTGGTACGGAACCCATAGGAATGTACACAAAATTTATACTTATTGTTAAAATCTCTATAAAATATTTGATAATTTGATGTGCATATGTCTAATGATCATTTTTGACCGCCAAATGGCATTTTTTTTTACTTTTTTTACTAGATCTCCGAAACCGCTAGACCTGCCTTCATGAAAATTTGATCAGTTCTTTATTTTGTTGATACAAGTAAAATGTTTTATGAATTATTCAAATCGGACGCTCCGTTCCCTTAAAAATTGAGTTACCGTTTTTGGCACTTTTAGTCCCATATCTTCGGAACGGCTTGACCTGTCTTCGCCAAAAACTAATCAGCACGTTATTATTACAAATCGAATGTTTTTTAAATTATTCAAATCGCTTCATCCGTGTTCCCGAAATCGTCGACGAAAATTTGTATCCGCACACACACACACACAAGCACATACACACACACATACGAACACACACACACGCACATACATCAATTTTTTCTAAGGTATGCCAAAATGTTCAATATAAAAATTTTCATTTTTGATTTTTTTGCGATTACTATAACTTGCCCTACGGGAAGTTAAAAAAATCTAATTTATATGGGTACATCGAAGATAAAATACGAAAGAGAAAAAACAGAAAAATTTAATACAAAAAAGAAAAAAGATTTTCCAAAGAATTGAAAAACATTGTTAACTTTGTGTAAAAATTATGTTTTGTTATTATTTATTTATTTTATTCATAAGCTTTGTTAACTTCCCGTAGGGTAAGTTATAGTAATGGGCCAAAAATCGAAAATGAAAATTTTTGCATATCTTCACGTTTTAGAGGTTTCTAAACATTTTGGCATACCTCAGAAAAAATGAATGTGTGTGTGCGTGCGCGCGCACGTGTGTGTGTGGAGATACAGAGCAAAATGTAAAAAAAATGGCAGTTTTTGAAAGAACTAAGCATACGAATTGAATGATTCAAAAAACTTTCTGCTTGTGTTGACAAAACAATTGCTTTTGGATTTTTTTTTAAATTTCAATTTTTTTTCAGAATATTTTTTTTGTATATCGAAAAAAATTCAGATTTTAATTTTAATTTTGGCTAAAGTTCTTAAAGCTCACTTATTTATGCTTATTTATCTATGACTTCTATACTCTAAATAAATAATTTTAACTTTGTAACTCAGTTTATATAATTCTTATAAATATTAGACAATGTATTATAGTAGTATTAATAATCTTTTTGAAAACGTTTAATATTCCTGGAACATTTCGTTACGCTGCGGGAAGTTCCAGCAACTTGCCAAGGCACGATGCCATATACTACTAAATGTTTATGTTGTGGTGTGTTACATATTATTGCTATTGACGACAATAAAAGTCGTTATAAATCAATTTGGTGTTCATAGCTATTGTTTTTAACCTGTTTTTAGGTAAGTTTGAGGGACGGTTGTGACACTCGCCCTTTTCTTGTATGATTTGGTTCTATGGCTAATCCATCGTATTTAAGGACATGATTTCAGAATTTGCACATAAATGTTTAAAATACTATTTAATTTACATTTCTCTTAGATAATTGGTAAATTAACAAAATTATTCTGATCAAATAGAAAAGTGTAACCCAGCCTCCTGTTCATTTGTTACACTTTGATGTTATTCTTTTACTTTAGGCTTTATTAAAATAAAATATGTTCGACTTGGTAACTAATAACTAAATAAAAGTTGCTCCCAGGCTGAGATCGATTTAGTTTTTTAGTACCTAGTAGGTACAACTACGACTAAGGCAAGCAGTTTTTCTTCTTTTTCCACTTTGCTTTGATTGTCAATATCCACTTTCGACTTATAGATTATGATGTAATCTGATTGTAGAAACTAGCAGTGACTAAAAGGAACATTTTATAGATTATGAGTTTTGAATATTGTTTTTTGCGAGCGCTGATTTTAATGTGAGTAATAGATTTGCGTACTACAAAATTACTACGCTTTGACTAATATATCAAATATCATAAACAATAAACAAAAGGTATAATACGCACAATTATTATTAAAATAAATTTCAATGCGCTGTAAAATTTATAATCTGACCATAATTTATACAATTATTTATATCAGTTTTAATATAATCTAATCTATTAAAAACGTAAGATAAAATGAATAATTTTATGCATGCTGTTATGAAACATCAATAGTATGTTTAAGTAATTGACTTAATCAACTAAAATTTAGATTTAGATATTTCGATAAAAATTTCATCTATTTATTTTAAAAATACAGTTATCGCTATCAATTAAATCTAAACATTACAATTTTCAATTGAATTTTCTCAAACACATTTAAATTATCTTTAATTATGTTAATTATAATGCACAGACACGTGCTTGTATGCTCTAAAATTGTGGCTTATCATTATAAATTTTAATAAATTTTGAAGTTTGACCCATCACATCACAAAAGCAACTTTTGACATAAATTTTGACTATAATATATTTTCAATCTTTGATGAATTTTTAAAATTAAACTACTTGCCATACGTGCGTAAAATTTTAGTATGTTGTTCAGGACCATGATATCCATCAGCATAAAAAGTTTCATCAAAAAAATTTTGTTCAACTGTTAATTACGAAAAAACGGCTCGGCGGATCTTTGTCCAAAACTAATCAGGACGAATCCCAAAAAATATCTTTCAAAGGGACCCTAAAATAGTTTTTAAATTTTTAAAATTGATTCAGTATTTTTGGCTAAAACGTGGATGAAAATTTTTTTACTTTTCTGCTAATTACAAAAAACGACTTTGGCGATCTTATCAAAAATCTAACCGATGCGAGTGCTTATCAAGTTTCATCGAATGACTTTTAAATTTTTGAAATCCGTTTAGGCGTTTCAGAGAAATCGTCGATTAAAGGTCTAATTGTGAAAAATGCCAAGAAAACGCGACTATTTTTTTCAAACTTTGATGAATTTTCAAAGTTAAAGGACTTGTCTTGTTAATTACAAGAACTTGTGCCAGTGAATCTTTACCAAAAACTAATCAGGTCGATTCCCAACCAATATTTCAATTTCAAACGGTTTTCGAATTTTTAAAATCGATTGAGAATTGCGGGCTAAACCGTCGACGAATTTTTTTCCGCTTTTCTACAATTTACAAAGAAACGGCACGGCCGATCGTTGCTCAAAGCTGGTAAACGCTAGTCCCCATCGAGATGCATCGAATGGCTTTTAAATTTTTGAAATCGGTCCAGCCGTTTTTAAGAAAACGTTGATTTACGGTGAAAAATTTGTTCACACACACACACAAACATACTTTTTCCAAATTTGGTCTCATTCGATTCAGAATGGCTTGAAACGTCGAGAAAACATAAAATTAGCAATTCGAATTTTCTGATGAAAACATAAACTTCTCTTTCGGGAAGTTAATAAACATTATTTCACCAGGAATTGCCTTTTATAAAATAAGTTCTCCAATATTTAATTACAACTTTCAAATTTTGAATAGTTGTTTTGTGTCGCTGCGGTTGGTATCACCCATTCAGGTTGTATATTTTGACTGAACTGACTTTTGCAAATGGTGCAAGTGATTTATGTATAAGTGTAGAAATTTGATTTGTTAATAAATGTTCATTACAAATTGTTTGGCAGTTAGTTTAAAGTAATTGAAATTAGTTTTTACGTAATATGAGATCGAGCAAATGGCTACACAAGCACATGAGGCTAATAGCCCACATCAAAATTTTGTAGAAGAAATAAATTACAATGAGATTGAAAGACTGAAGGTAGAATTGGGAATGAAATGATAACAAAAACAACATTTGCTCATATTCTTAAAACCTATTTATTTATAATTAACTTCATATGTCATACATTCATCAAAATAATTTGTTATTTATACATTTGAGGTTATACAATCTAGAATTAATGATAAATCACTGTATTCAACAATGTATCTGTATCCACAAAATTGATTTTTTTTTATTACACAGATTGTAGGCAAAGGATCCTTTGGTGTTGTTTGGAAAGCAAAATGGAAAGGAATATATGTAGCTGTCAAGGATATAGAATCAGAAGCAGAAAGGAAAGCCTTTTCTGTTGAGGTTGTTTACAGTCGCACAATTATTATTTATTAAAATGATTATAAATTAATCATTCAATTTTACATTAGAAGATATCCCAATATTTATTTCCTACTAAATAGAAAGTGTTATCCCAAAATGAACAGTATGTATTGAGTTATTTGTAAATATTTATTTTAGGTAAGGCAATTGTCCAGAGTTTCACATCCAAATATTGTTAGATTATACGGGGCATGTTCACACGGACCTGCAGTATGTCTTGTAATGGAATATGCTGAAGGTGGTTCTTTATACAATGTATTACATTGCAACCCTAAACCCAAATACTCTGCGGCTCATGCTATGAGCTGGGCATTACAATGCGCTAAGGTAAAATCCATAAACTGTGATATTAATTGGCAATTCAATATTTCGATTACATTGTACGTAATTTTTTACAGGGTGTTGCATATTTACATGCAATGCAGCCAAAACCTTTAATACATAGAGATTTAAAACCTCCAAATTTATTATTAATTTCTGGAGGTAAAAAATTAAAAATATGTGATTTTGGTACAGCAGCTGATAAGTCTACTTACATGACAAACAATAAAGGCAGTGCTGCTTGGATGGCCCCTGAGGTAATTATTATATCAAAATACTATTATGTATTTAATTCCAAAGTTTCGATGAAAGAAAAAATTCAAATTGATCAATTGCGATTAAAAAAGAAGTAATATTAGTTAAAAACTAAAAAAAATCTAGTATTGCTTGTAAAATTATCATACTTCTAGGTTTTTGAAGGATCTTCATATACAGAAAAATGTGATGTTTTTAGCTGGGGTATAATTCTTTGGGAAGTAATATCTCGAAGAAAACCATTTGACAAAATTGGTGGTAATGCATTCAGTATAATGTGGGCTGTACATAAAGGTATTGTAATTAAAAATCTAGATTATACAGCAAGAAATATTTGATAATGACTTTTTTAGGTCAGAGACCGCCTTTGATAGAAAATTGTCCTGCACCTATAACAACATTGATGTGTGAATGCTGGCACCAGCAGCCATTACAACGACCATCTATGGCCGATGTGGTTGATAGGATGACAAAATTATCAGAATTTTTTCCTGGTGCAGATAAAGACCTTGAATATGATTCTGATGATTGTTCTACTGGTAACTCATTCATAAATATTCCTAATATTGATTTACATCATATATAGTGTGTGTTTGCTATAATAAATTTATAAATGCATACAATGATTAACATTTAGTAATCGTTGTATTTTATCATATATTTTCTTGAATAGTTTTTAATTATTAATTCTCATAAATATGTTCTATATGTTTGTTTTTTTATATTGATTCATATTATGTTTACAGATGCTTATGAACCAGATTTTTCAAGCAGTTATGAAGATCAAACGCAGGAATTAGAAACAAATCATAACAGTTCAATGTACAGTACAATCAATAGTAATATTAAAAACAATGATAGTGACATGAGTGAATCTAATCCAAATCAGTCATTTTGGGAACGTAACAATGTAAATGACAATGAAAGAAATATATGGGGCCATAGTGTTCATTTTGTAAAAGGAGACAATAGTGAGCATAGTGCTTCTAGATCGGCAAATGGGGTAATAAATCAATTGGAATATTCTCAAATGGAGCCACTACAATTAGATATTGATCCGGTTTGTATAAATTAGATATTAATAAAGTGAAATTATATTTATAAAAAAATTGATAATTCATTTATTTAGTAATTTAAACTAACCTTGTCTAATTCTTATATTTTTCCGTATGAATCTTTATCTCAAATTTTTCTTATATTTCTGTTTACATGGTTATATTATGTCATTTTGTAATAAATTTTGTAATTTTTATCTTTCATTTTACTATTTTCAGAACACCTGGAATTTAGATACTGAAATTGAAAATATGGAATTAAGAAAAATGGCTGGTTTTGATAAATATATGTCCATTGGTGAGTTTCTTCAATTTTTTTAAATATTTTACATATAGGGAAATACGGACAAAATGGTATGAAACAAAATGACACAGTGGCTTAATTTAAAAAGTTTTTTATGTTTCCGTGACTATACAACATGAAGAAAGCCATAATAACAATCCTATCAGATGTTGGGCGTCTTAGTCATGGCCTTGTCTCAGTAATCAGTTCAAACGTCAAACGTTTTGCGTCTTGAAAAGTTTATGTTGTGGGTGTTTTTCTCATACTGTTTTGGGATCTATTTATTGAGATTTATGATAATTTCAATTAAAACCAATTAACTTATGCGAGTTTCGATTTTTTTTTTTTCAGTAATCAGGTGTTTCATGGAATTTTGATTAATTCTTTATTTAGTTTATTTCTGTTTACTTTTGGACAAAATTACACTACATACTTATACAATGAATTTTACTAGCAATTTCACTAGCATTATGGGGCGAGGAAAAAAAATTAAAAACTGTCAAAAGCAATTGCCTTTTAACTTCTACCCCAAGCATGCCAGAAATAAGTACTAAAAACAGATCAAATGATCCCTCTATAAGCAGAAGAGACTTGCATTTATTGCAAAATCCCTCATTTTCCATTCTGAGCCAGTCGAAGATAGGTTATGATCTGTACCCTTTGCGTTTATGCTTCACAAGCTGATGTCCTAAAGAGGATAAAATGATTTATTTTTGAACTGCATTTTTGAAAATTAACATCTCAGTATGTCATAAACTATATATGCATATAGTATGGACAAAATGATTTTTGTTATAGGTTGCATTTTTTCTTAATAAATATGTCATTATAATTCTTTCTTAATTAAAATGCTATCTTACTGGTAGTTAATGAACAAAGATGAGTAAAGCCGATGAGACTGATTATAATATAATTAAATAAATAGATATAAAAAAATAAAATAAAACACAATGTCATTATGTCCGTACTTCCCCTAAATTTAACAATTGTATTGAAAATACAATAAAAGTTATTTTTCTAACATTATGTGTTTAGCTGATCGGGCAAATAAAAGATGTCAAAATCTGCTTTGAGTAGAATTCTGTTGTAATATTATTCCAATTCAACTAACGCGCAATTTACAATGAACGGCGGTTTTATATTACGTCAGTTATGCATTTATGTAGACGTTAGTACTATAAAGATAATGAGTCATAAATAACAATTATATAAATACGCATATCGTAATTATCAATTTTTCAAAGGACAAAGGTTGTTTTCTCGACGTTTCAAGTCATTCTTAATCATTTGATTTTAAATTGGTAAAAGTAGGCGTGCGAGTGTGTTTGTGTATGTACGTATATATGTTTTTGTGTTTGTTGTATAGTGAGCCAAAAAATTGATTTTTGTTGTCGATTTTTGAAAAACAACTGTGCCGATTTTAAAACTTTAGATGCCATTTGTCGAAACTTTATGAAATCCTGCGGTGATTAGTTTTTGGCGACAATCGCCGAGCTATTTTCTTGCAATTAGAAGATAAATGCAAATTTTTTTGTTCATGTTTTAGCAAAAAAATCCCGAACCGGTTTTATCTAATCAAAAACTTTTCAAAAATATTAGCTGAGAATCGCTCTAGTTAGTTTTTGGTAAAGATCGGTCGTGCTGTTTGTTATGAACCTTACCGAAAAAAAGTTTTAATGAAACTTTTTATTAAGATATGGTTCATGGTCTTTAAGAACATTCTAAAATATTATGGGTTTACAAAAAGTGATCTAATTATAAAAATTCATCGAAGTTTGGAATAATGTGCCGTTTGAGTGAAAAATGTCAGTTTTTACTGATCATGTCGATTTCATACAAATCGCAAAGTTTTCACAAAATATTACTTACACTTGAGTTTAATCCCTTAACTTG
>NW_020536842.1:0-20794 GCF_003426905.1 Ctenocephalides felis
GGAAAGAACTCTAACCACTATGAACAATAATAAATATATTATTTATATGCAACAAACATAGGTGTGGTGTATGGCATCGTGCCTTAAGACAATTGCTGGAACTTTCCGCAGGTGGTAACAAAATGTTCGAGGAATTTAAATGTTTTCGAATAGATTATTATAAATTGGCTAATATTTATAAGAATTATATAAACTGATTTACAAAGTTAAAATCATTTACGTAAAGTATACAAGTGAGGTTCAGAACTTTAGCCAGAATTAATATTACCAGTAAAATCTGAATTATTTTCGATATACAAAAAAAATTGTTTGAAATATTTTTTTTTACAAAAGCAATTGTTTTCTCAACCAATTTTTGAATCATTCAAATCGGATGCTTAGTTCTTTCAAAAACTGCAATTTTTTTGTACAAATAGCTCTGTATCTTTCAAATGGCTGGATTGCCTTCGCCAAAAAACTAATCTATCACTTCTCCTAATCATTACAAATTGAATGCTTTTGGGTCATTCAAATCGGATACTCCGTTCTCTCACAAAACTCGATTCTGTTTCTGCACTCTTTACTTCGTATCTCCATAACGGCAAGACCTGCCTGGCATTCAAATCGGTTGATCCGTACGAAACCTGGACAAAAAATTGCGGACGCCGAGGTATGCCAAAATGTTCAGAAATCGCTCAAACGTAAAGATATGCACATATTATCATTATTGATTTTGGCCCATTACTATAACTTACCCTAGGAGAAGTTAAGAATATGTGATAAGGGTTTATGTACTGAGTTTCCTTAGTTAAAGTGTCATTTTCTATGGATTTTCGGCATATGACTATCACATAATTATAATATATTGTTACTATCATGAGTCAAAAACTAAAAATATTTGTTGCATTTCAATTTGAAAATAGTAATTCCTAAAGGACAATTAAAATGCGAGCAAGTGTTCATTTTAATATCCAAAATGTAAAGTAAAACCACAAGTCTAGTCGAAAATTCTCAATAGTTAATATGTTGTTGTGCCATTCAGCGTGAAAACGCGTATATTTATTAAATATTATCACTGAGGAAGTTTAGAAGTATATAAAAGAAACACCGACAACTATATATCAAGAACGTTGATTTTATTTAATAATATTATATACTTTGTAACTTGTAAGACGAAGGTTATATGTATTTTATTCTTGTATATCTTCAAGGCGTCAAGGCGTCGGCAGTGCAAAGAGAACGAGATCCTCATCGTCCTCGATCGCTTCGAAGGGCATCGGAAGTCTTCGGAAATCTTCGGGTTTTTGTGTGTGTGTTGCCTGCGTCTAGCGTCATAGGCACAGAGTTGCGAATATATTTCAAAAATTGGCGCGACAATCTATTGACAAATCTCTATATTCACATTTTCTAAATCGTTAACAAATGCAAACATTCAATAGCACATTAAATATTAGACAATAATCATAGTAATGATAGATTCATATTTCTTTTTTGTGAATAACCGATAACTAAGCCACTGAGGGAATGTAAATATAAACTTATCAAAATAAGATTCTTTCTCCTATTAATATATTGTGCATGAAAAAATGGAAATAAAATACTCATATGCGTTTCTTACATTAACCCTATGTGTGCAAACATTGTTTCACTATTCCTACCGGGACCGGTCAAATGACCGTTTTTGATTTTTCGATTAGTATTTTTCATATCAAACGTAATTGAATCGTCATCAAACTTCATGACTTTCCTAATATGTGAGTATGATACATTTTTCTATGTAAATTGTTTTTTCAATTTTTAAATTTGGTCATTTGACCGGTAGTACGAAAGACGATGTTCAAACGGCATTTTTTGTAGTAATTGTTAAGAATATGATCGAACTTACAAGAAAATGTAAATTCAGAGGAATTTAGAGTGGTAAAAACTGCCTTCTGCAAATTTATATGCATTTTTTCCAATTCTGTGTGCACGCTGCCCATATGAGGCAAAGAGTATAAATATTGCACTTTCACGGTATACAAAGTGGGTTTTCTCATTTTTGCTCAATGTCTATGTGTAGACAGATTTTTACGATGGAATCCAAATAACAAATTGAAGAGTTTTGTTTTGAACCCAAAGGTTGATTCAACTACATTGACAGCAATCAAAATTGTTGTAAAAGACCACGTATTACTATCGACAAACACATATTTCCAATAAAGGTAAGGTGTAAATTTATTCAACACATGTTCAATAATATTCAGGAAAACGTAGTATGAATTGTTAGTAACAGTTCAATATACGATGTAAATATAATTATGCCCAGCAAATCGCACAAATGGGGTGTAAAATTTTGATAACCATTCCCTATACGTAGAAAACTGAGATTTTCTTTGAAGATTTATAACCAATGAAACCGTATAAAAATTTTAGGCGTTTTTACCATCCTACATATAGCTAAACTTCTGGTAAAAAAAGAAACTGTGGTGGTAGGTACAATTGAAGCAATATAACATCCACAAATACTGGTAGAACTAAGAATCAAGGACTTCTGACTAATTTTCACTTACATACACATATGTTGAAAAAATTACACTAATACGGGAGTCAATTCAATTGGTATTAGCGTCGCGTTTGATGTAGATGTCATTCATAAAGTAGTCAGAAATCATTCGGTAAAATATGAATTTTAGAGAGAATTTATCAAGGATTTACATTATTTTGTATTTATTCAGAAAAAATCCATTGTTTTCACATAAAGAAATTACGGGATGATGATGTAAAAGGCAGGAACATTCTATTCCAATTAATTTCCCGTATAGTTCCAACAAGAATTCAGAAAAAAATCAACTAACTACAAATACAAAACAGATTACCTAAAAGAAATATTCCAGATAATGTTCTAAAAAGTAACAAGGCGAACAAAATCAGCCAAAAACGTAAAAAATGCGTGTGCAGAAAATACACTCTAAGAAAAAAATCGTAAAAAATTGGATAAAACAGAATAAAAAGTGGATTTCGCATTCTAAAATAAAAGAAATATTTTGTATTTGTATTTATAAACTCTTAAACTAGCATTAACTCTTCAATTCAATACTGAAAAGTATAGATTTAGCATGACCGATCATTTGACATGAAATGTCGGTAGGAATAGTGTTAATAACACTAAATATGGTCTTCCAGTCCACATAATAATACAAAAATTACAAAGTAAATACAATTATTTCTTTGATAAACCACGCAACCATTTTGTCTCATTCGTCTTTTCATAGCCATAACTTAACATTAGTAACTAAAATTCTTTTAGAAAATGGATATCCCCTCATCAACCTTATCAACTTCATTACCAATAGAAGACTTATGATATGCTATGTTGATAAATCTGTATTTTGGTATTAAATAAGGTTTTTTTTTATCTGAATTATGAGATACGTCTGGTTTAAAAACATATAAACTATCATTTTATTTTGACGCATGGGCTGTTTTTACTACTTATCAATAAATCTAATGAAAAGATTATACATAATAAGTCAAGTTTCAGTTAATATTAATTTTATAGGGTAACTACACAGTTCCCGTCTAGTAAGAACGGAAGTGATTCTATAAGAAAAAAAATAAACAGGTCGAAGAGAAGTAATACATAAGATAAAAAAGGTGTATTATATCAACAAATAATAAGTCTGCTCCATGATAGATTAATATTAAATTTAAACATTTTATAGATAGCAGGATAGATAGCGTAGATTATCAACTATATTTGTTGGCAATAGAAAGATTTGTACATCGTGAATTAACTGCTAAATTCATAATCAAACAGACAAAAATTACTGACAGATATCAGTAAATAAAGATGCATATTTCATTAACATGCAGAATCCAAGTAGATCAAATGGCTAAGATTTAAATCATGTATTACAAATGACATTTGCCGTAAAGTGTTCCATGAACATTTAATTATACTAATCAGGAATATATCCATTGGAATAAAAAACATGCAGGTACTTACATCCACAAATTCTTACTCAAGATACCTCATGTAGTTATTGAATATAGAATGGTTTTGTACAATAAAACATTCACATGGGTCTCCATCATGTAGAATAGGGTTTCCTCGCCGGCATCTGAAATTATAAAATACTACAGTAATTCATATGGATATAAAAATATTATAATATAGCTTAAAAAAGGAAAATAAGTACCAACGAAAGAAAATATTTGGAATTGCAGCATAAGTATTAGCCATAACCAATCTCTTGAAACGATATCCACAAACAACAAATTGCCTACGCACTTAATAATCATAAATACGACGAACATTAGGTTTTAAATAAATCAAAACAACAAATTTACAGCAATAAATATAAGTATAAATAAATATGAAAACGAACGTTATTAACGAATATTTCTCAAACCAAATCTATGCAAAAGTGAAATAAGATGCTGTCAAAGTTCTTTGCTTTTGTCATGTACTAAATAAATAAGCAAAATTATCAATCCTACTAACCAAAAGCTTGCAAATAATGTTATCGCCAATGTAGATCATTAATTCTGCACTAAATCACTAAATTGAAACAAAATCGGACTGAAAATCAGAACCATCTACTCTACTTTTATCTATGATATGTCTATGATCACAACACACTTGTTGAATTTAATGTGAGATGCGAAAACCATCAACGACATATGTCCATAGATAACGAATGCTAATAATAGTAGAGCGAACAGTAAACGTAAGGGTGTCGGCACACCTGTCAATAACCGGAGAGCGCGCGGCGGCTCTACGACAAAACGTTATTATAATACAGGAGGTAGCAACGTTTTCGAGAAAGCATTTTAGTCAAGCTGTTTTTTTGGTATGTGGACCTTGGTGCTCTCTCGGTTAGAGTACGGGCCGTCTGGCAGCTGGAATTGGTTGCGTTAATTAGTGCGCAGCCAACTTTTACGTCGCGATTTCAAAATTTTGAAAGCATTTTAGTCAGTCCAATTTTAATATCATATTAAATAACGTAATCAAACAACAGTGTATAGAAAGATGGCAAACATACTTTGCAGAATCAACAAAAACAAAAGGCATCACATACGCATTAACAAAGAATAAGGTATCGCAAAATACATGGTTTGAAAACGTGGAAGAAAGTAGAATTTTCATCTCGGTTATCTGTAGACTGAGATTTGGACACACCTTCTGCAAGAACCACTTGAAAAGAATAAGAATCATAACGGACTCGACATGCGATTGCGGAAGCGGAGAAGAAACAATAGATCACCTGTTTTGGGAATGCAACTTATTCCAAAACGAAAGAAGAACATTAATAATAAATTTACTTAAAGCAAATATTATTTTCCCAATCAATGTACAATCATTAGTAGCTAGTAACAATTTAAAAATTTAAATTTAAATTACAAAAATTAACTTATAAGTTAATGATTCAATAAAAATATGTAATAAATAATTGTAAGAATGGCATCTGGCCTTATGATGCATATCAAAAGCCAATAAATAAAAAAAAAAAATCATTTTTTTTGACACTTCGAATTTTCTTTTCGACTAATATTTTTTGTTGCCAGACATTTTGGCGCTGCTAAAAATGTGTCAGACGCCCATTTTTTTTTTTTTTTTTTTAAATTCAAATCATTTTAGTTCGTCTGAAATTTTAATATTATGTTCCTTAAGGGTAAAAAGACAAAATTAATTTTCCAGACGTTTCTGCGGTTGTTAACCATGTCTGGCGATATGATACTAGTAGACAGAGTGAGACAATCGCCAAATACATTGGCGCGGATGAAACAACACTACAGATTAACCACCGTCATCGTTTGAGGTTTATCTAGTTGATGTTTTTTTCAGTTGCATCTCATGAAACATGTACCACAAACCTATGACGGCATCTCTAAAAAGTTTCTGAGTTGTATTTGGCATATAAAGTCTGTTCGCATAGACATTATCTTTGACCAATATTTTTTTCCTTCCATCAAAGATTGTGAAGTTCAAGACGAGAAGAAGCTAATAGGCCAATATCAATTGGACCTAACCAAATTCGACCTGAATTTTATAGCAGAACTAAAAAATATACCATTTAAGGAAGCACTAGTTAGCTTTTTCATTAATCACTGGGATAGTGAAGATATGGTTTCTTTCATTGGCAATAAAATTATTTACACAAGTTTTGATAATGTTATTCATATAAAGTTTGAATAACAAAGTAATTAAGAGAATGGAAGAATCATTGTCATGTGAAGAACACGAAGAAGCCGATTCTAGGATTATTTATCACATTAGTCACACAATTGTGATGCAAACGTTGTCGTACGCTGCTCGGATTCAAATATTTGATCATACTTCTAGGAAATATGAATCATTTAAAGTTGTCTTTGAAAATTTGGATTAATATGGGTGTGGCCAATCATCAGTGTTACATAAATGTTGATCAGGTATACCAAATCCTTGGTGATTCATTATGTAAAGCGTTACCATGTTTTCACGCAACCACCGGATGTGATTACACGCCACCATTTTTCATTAAAGGCAAAATTAGGCCTTTTAAGTTATTAAAAACTTCTCAAGGTTACCAGTTGGCATTGGACAGAATTATAACGGATGATGACATAGAAATTGAAGCAACATTTATAACGTTAGAGAAATATATTTGCCAAATGTATGGTGCTAAAAATGATACGGATGTTAATAATGTTAGATTTTATTTGTTCTCAAATACATTCCGCTCCAAAAAATCTAATGGGAAGTTTGAGAATAAATATCGGAACTTTGACTCATCCAGTTTGCCTCCCTGTAAAGTTGAATTGCAACAGCTTTTGCTAAGAGTTCGCTATGTGACCAAGCTTTGGAGAAATGCTCACTTTCAGCATCCAATATCTTTATCTCCACTGGCTTCTGGTTGGACAATTAATGTAAATAAATACAATTTTGTCTGGTTTATAGGAGAACAATTGTCATCTCAAGTTACGGATATTATTATGCAAAGTATGTATAAAATAAAATTTTATGAATAATAAACAAAATATGTTACGAATAAGATATACTATTTATTGTTACAGATCGTAAATTATTAGAAGAAAACGGAAGTTCTCAAGATGACGAGATAAACAATAGTGACAAAGATGATGATTACGAACATGCCTCTTTCTCTTGTGGCACTATTATAAACTAAACTGTTGTAAAACTTCTAAATAAACAAAACATTTTTAAAACTCATATAATGCATATTTTTAGCCAGATTTTAAAATAACTTTATTCGTTTTATGAACATTTTATTATTAAACAACAACAGAGATCCTGTTGACCAAGCAACGGTAAATATGCAGTATGAATTGGAATTTAAATCCAAGGCTATAGAAGACTAGCAAAAATTGTTGAAGTTCAAGATCACAAGAACGGGGCTGATTGTATCACTGGTGGCGACCAACCATGGCTTTGATGATATGTTAATGTATCTTACCTCAAAAAGATTAACGGCGATAATAGAATAAGCATTTTTTTTACTCAATCGATGTATGCGTGGATGCTCTATGAATGCGATTTATTTGTTTGGTCACCTGAGGGTATATTCTGTTTCAATGCATAAAAATAACAGTGCTGTAATGTACAATAAACTGTAATTTTAATAAGTTATTGTGTTTCTATATGCAAGGATAAAGCATTTCTCCTAAATCTCATACCAAAACTGAAATGTGTTTAGTAATGATACAATATGGTATTACCTATTTGTTGAAATCGCAATATCAATATTTTTCTTCCAGAAGAATTTAGGTACGCATAAGTACATATTTATATTTATGTTTACATATGCAAGATTAAATATCGATTATTGATTTTTGCTATTAAAATCATTTTCAATTATTACATAAAAAATTAAAACACAGTTAAAATTATATTTATAATATTTAATTTATAATTTGTAGAGGAAAACGTGCATATGCACATACTATCATTATTTCACATACCTAAGTTTAATTTTAGTTCCACTGAATGCAGACTTAAAGACGAAATCTCTTCAAACATCATTAAAATTGATGTTTGAAGATGTTCATGATTTTATTGATGATATCACATATCAATATATGTAAAAATGTTCATTGATTATTTCATTGATTGTTTGAATAGAAGAAAGCAATTTGTATTTGGAATTGATGCTATTGTCACCAGGGTAATCTAATACTAAATTTTGTGATTCAAAAATATTGCACTGTTAAATACAAGTGCTTTCATTGCTTAATTTGTAGAGGAAAACAATTTGCCAGCATTGTTAACATAGAATAAGTTCTCAAGCTCAGCCAATAATGGTTCAAAGGTTTCATGCTGGTGGCGAACAACAAGTATTGAGTATCAAGTTCAAATCCGATAATGTTTTGTTTTAAAACATTTAAAGAAACCATTACTATAAACTTATTACAATGAGTAGCTGTTAACGCACTTCAATTCAAATTCCCTAATAAAAACAGGACTTCTCATCCAATCATAACAATTGGAAACTTGGGTCAAAAAATTCAATCATATTTGCTAGCAGTAGTAAAACTTGTATATCGTGAACTAACTGCTAAACTCGTAATCATACAGAGATTATTTACTGATAACTGTTATTGAATAAACAGATATTCTTTTTTAACTTGCAGGATCTGACAATAATAGCAGTTCAAATATCTAGAATTTCATTCATGGAATTCTGGCATCATGTGCCTTTAAGTGTTCTCTAAAACAGCATATTTGATCATACTTGTGGGAGTTGTAATTATTATGAAAATATATTAAATTATAAACTCCCAACATATAAAAATATATAAAATTTATTGACTATAAAAATATTACGATATGAAAAATATAAAATGACAAGTCTCATTGTTTTTTTACAATAATGACTAGCCTGCTTGATTTCCCCACACACTCCCTGCCCAGTGTTGACCTCACAGTTTAAAAAGAAAATACAGGGAAAACACGTTATAAAAATGTGGAAAGCAGATTATAGCAGTGTTGTGATACTGGTCAATTACAAATTTCCATGTTTCGTCAGCAGATCCACCGTATGTGGTAATTCGACCTTCCATCAACTTCATATTCTGTATAAGGTTCTGACTAAAAAAAAAAATGTGGAAAATTTCCTGAACCTCGATGTCGGTGAACTTCTAAGATTCAGCCTCGATCTAATTGGTATTAGTTATATCAGAATTACTTAATGTTTGGAATGCATAATTTATGGGTACAGTTTCCATTTCTGCAGGCGTTGCATTCGTATCTGATGGGTTCTGATCAGAGAAAGAAGTTGGCTCTTTATCCAAATCAGGATCATTGGTTTCTTTAACATAAGAGTCCAGAATTGTGGAATCTAATAAATAATTTATGTCAAATTTTGTTTTGACTCGTCGTTGTCACCGATAATGGGAGGTAGCATCAAAAGACGATTTGTTGAGTTAACAGACAAGGAGAGTTGAGTTAACAGATATTATACTAATTCATATATAGAAATAAAATATTTTAAAATAGTCTCAAAAGGAAAGAAAACTAATGTCAACTACTGTGTTAAAATAGAACATGCATTAGTAATAGCGTTTCCGGAAATTGGAAATATCAATAAATAAAGTACGTGCGTATGTACATAATAATCATAAATAATACGAATATTGTGCTTTAAATTAAATCAACAGCGTGTTACAACAAGCATGAAAATCACGAACTTTTTCAACGAATATTTGACATATAAAATCAAAGCGAATACGAAGTAGAATGCTGTCAAATTCTTTGTTTTTGTTTCACGTATTGAATTAATAATTCATCAAAATACTAACCAAAAATCTGCAAACAATTTTATCGCCAATTTAGGCCATCGGACTATTTATTGATCAAAGCACTTAATTTAAATAAAATAGAAATAAACACCAAAACACAAACACGCCGTTGAAACTAATGCGTAGTACCAAACGACATAATAGACACTTACACTTTACACACAGAACACGTGACTAGACCACGAGCACAGAGTACAGAGTAATAAGAAGCACTCACTAACTAGACGTGACGCAGGTCTGCCAATGGAGGCGAAATGTCAAAGGCGCCGGATTTGAGATCATCTTTTGCGGAGTGAAATGCTATTAAAGAAAGCTTTTCTTGATTTATGTTGAGCTCGGGTAATATAATATGCCAACATCTGTAAATATGTAAATAGTGTTTACATTAAAATAAATTATATTTTTATATCATTATTATTTTTGCTATTAATATGTAATTATAATGTTACAAGTAATACATAAATTTTGAATGAGCAATAATTTTAACTAGTGCTTGAAGACAAATTGCTGAAACTTTCCGTATCAATAATTATTTTTTTTTAAGTTTTAACATTTTCTGAAAATTTCATAAAAATTAGTTTTTGATTTTTTTATATTTTGATGTTTTTTTGACAATTTTAAACTTTTTTATAGCAATCGTACTACCCCGATGTTACAGAGACAAAATACCGAAGCGCGTTAGCACCGCGTCGCAGTCTAACACCGAATAAACATTGGTACGCAACCCATAGAAATGTAAACAATATTTGTTAATATTATAAAAATCTCTATAAAGTATCTGATCTAGATGACTTTCATGTATGACTCTCAAAAAAAGGACTCGAATTTTCAGGTAAAAAGAGCTCATTAGGAGTTTTTTCAAGGCGCAGAAAGCTAGAGGAATCACTAACGACTGAATATAACAGAATATAACAGAAACACAAAAAACCTACAAATTCCTGGGTGTCACATTCGACAAAAAATATCTTTTAAAACACATATAGATCAGGTCATCAAAAAAGATGAAACAAAAAATATTTTATGAATATGGGTAATAGATTTGTAAATAGAGCATAGTGGAAAGCTCACCCTACAACAGCTCTAAACTTATAAAAAACATTAATTAGACCACCATTAGATTATAGAAGTCTAGTTTTCAATAATTCCTCACATTGCAAGAAATTAGACAAAAAATAATATGAATGTTTGAGATTATGTATAGATGCAATGATCTACAAACTGTAGGCGTTTATATTTACAGATGGGCCGAAACTTAAAAAATTAAACTAGCCGTGCATTATTTTTTGAAAAAGATGATATCAAAATAGGATATTAACTCCTAGACTTTGTTTCAGTTTGGCCAGCAGAGTTAATAGCCATAAAAAAGCAATTGAATTTTTCGAAAGTATCAAATTCACTAAAGCAGTTATTGTCACTAATTTTATACTCGTTATTCGAGAATAAAATAAAAAAAACTTTATTTCTTAAAATTACAATAAAATATATAAAATAACTGAATTTTACAATATAATGATATAATGAATTATAATTATATAACTGAACTGATGTAAGTACTGGCAAAGATTATCCTCCTGGAATGTAGAGATGATCTTGCTACTTATATAGTTAAAAATATGCTTTATCAGCAAGAAGGATCTTGTGGCTAGATATAAGCTATGTCAGCGGGATGGATCCCGTAACTCACTGATAGCAAAAGCGGAATAGACAAACTGAAAAATCTATTTTTCACAAATAGATTAAGCGAAGCATTACTATATGAAGTCTGGAATAGCCTTATACATCTATTGGAGCGCGGTTATATAGTTAAATTATGCATTAGATTCCACTCTGGTATTAGAGGCAACAAAGAAGCGAACAAAATAGCAAAATGGGCTACGGAACATGGAACAATGATCCACTTATTAAAAAATAGGTAAATACTAACTTGCGTAACCCACAATGATAATTGGATAGTGTTTCCAATTTTTGATGGAGTTTTTACAATTCTCGAGCCATTTACGCATTTTCTTGTACTCGAATGGTTTAGGAAAATATATAAAATCTTGACCTTCTTCGCGAAATAACCACGACGATGGTACAAGATCTACCACATTTTTTCTCGTTTATCCACGAATTATACAATAGCGTAAATTTTATCGCAATCCATTTTAGATAATAATGGACACTTTCTTCACGACAGGCTAAACGCAACTAAACCGAGTAGATGAATGAACATGTGCTTTTGCTGCACTAAAATCATATTACACCAAAACAGTCCCAAAACAGTTTTTGTAGCAATTTAAATAAATAAGTGTGCAAAGGATAGAATTTACATGGAAATAATATCCGTGGTATGATGATTTAATCTAAAATAAAAGCAAATAATAAAAATAAAACTAATAAATGAGACAATATATATGAGAGTAAATTTGAAGCCTTTTTGCCAAGACAATATGATTTTGTTCCGAATGCTATCTCATCTCCATCAAATTAAAAAAATGACAATTGATTTTGTTTCTATCTCTATCCCAAGTTTGCTTGATTCCCCACACCTCTAATATGAACATTATAGAAAATACTACACACACAGCATTTTTGCTGTAAAAAATTCTGAAAGTTTACTAAAAATGAAACGGAAGTTATTTATATGAACGTTTACAAGTGTATTATGACATACAAATTCTAAATCATATGTAACTAGATATGTTGCTTATTATCTTATATATAAAAATGGATCGCAAAATGTGTTGGTAAGCGCATAACTCAACAACGCCTGGACCAATTTGGCCAATTCTGTTTTTAAAATGTTCGTTGAAGTCCAAGGATGGTTGTTACGGCGAGAAAAAAATGAATAATTGCCGGGAAAACCCTAAAAACAGCCCCTTTCTTCTTTAATCGAGTAGGCAACGCAATTTGTAAAAAAACAATGATCGATGTCATGACATTTTGTGTAGTTTTTGATAATCTAATTTTGAATATATTTATATAAACATAGAAATATCTTTCTATTAATCAAGCTATATTGGCAGCCAAAAAAACATTAATGTAAATGAATTAAATTTCAAAATTCAAGAACAAATTACAGGCGAATCAGTTGATTCGGCAACTAACCAAGACGATCCGCCGGAGTTTTTAAACTCGCTGGATTTGCTAGGATTGTCACCTCACAATCTTCAATTAAAGGTTGGATCGGCAATTATAATGTTGCAAAATATCGACCAACTATATTCAAAGGATAGTATAAAGCAGAAGATGTTCTCGCACCATGCATCCCAATGCGTTTCCAGTGCGTTTATGGTATTATTAAGTGTTTGTGGTATTAATTTAGAAAACCCATGTTTCTCACATGGAAAATTGTATGTAGTTTGTTCCCGTATTGGAAAACCATCAGATTTGTTTGTCTATGCGCCAGTAGGTAATCAAACAAAAAACATCGTTTATCACAAAGCACTACAATGAAAATTGAACTGATTTTTGAATTATGATTTACATTATTAAAATTACTTACTTTTAAATGCTTATAGTGTTTTATTTAATTATTTTTAATTCACAGGGAATTATTACCAGGGTGACGGTTCTGTTCAGGATAATTTTTGGCAAAGAATAGAAAAAAAGTAGGCACAAAAACACCGTCACATTACAATTTTTTTTTTGACAGGACGAAGTCTGTCGGGCCGGCTAGTTATAAATAAAAATTAATAATTAATAACTCAATTTTTCAATGTAACAAAGACATGGCTATGTTCTGGTCTGTATCATTAATAAAAATAATTTTTTTTTACAATTTTATTTATTGGTATTTTCACTTCTTCTGAAAATTGAGTTCCGGCATATATTCCTACATCCGATGCTTGTGTAGAAAATATGAAATGAGGTTTTTCAAGCGTTATTTTATTTATGCATATTATGAGATCATTTACATCATCTTCTTTACAATCACTCGTTTTAAATTTTTTTATTTGTGCTATTTTATTATGATCTAATAAGATCACATTATTCGGATAACTGTTCGTAAATATATAAAATTTATGAAAGAGCTTTTGAACTCCTGTTTCATTCACATAATCTAATCCTAAACGGGTTTTTTGTTTTAGTAAAGATCTATGTTCTGTGTCTTTACTAAAAAAATTACTTCTGTCGATTTCGGATAATCGGTTCACAATTTGCGTTAGAAGTTTGCGGGGGCTTTTAACTAAACGCTTAATTTTACCTAAATAATTTTCGCCCCAAAATGCAGATAAATCACTTAATAGAACTTGAAAATACTCTGCATCATCCGCGACATGAAGTAAATAATGCATGTTCAACACTTGCGATTTCACTCCGTACAATGTCGGTAAAAATGTAAAAAAATCGTAACAGTAACCTCGCGAAATCAATTTGGGATTTTATTAAGTTTTTATCGTGCAAAAGTTCTACATGCTACACACAGTAACAAATAATGTTCATAATTTTGTTTTTTCAATACATTTTTTAAAACTAATGGTCCACAATACATAAAAAATAAACGATATTGTGTAGCTTTCCAAAAACATAAATCAAGCATGTTCTATTAAATTCAGCGGGTACTGTCTTCTTTAAAATTATTAAATTATTGCGCAACAAATTAATTTTATATTTCCTTAACCAAAAATACTAGATTTTAAAACCCATTTTTGCAATAAAAATTTTGCCACGCCGAGAAATAGCAAGTGCATAGAATCTATTACTACTTCATTCACCGGATCAAAATTTATTAATTTGATAAGCGGTGATTCTAATTGTTCTAAATGGTGCCGTTTTTGTTCTTTGTTCAAAAGAGAATTAATATTCCACTTCTGAGCATCAATTTCTGGATATACACAAATTTTCTTGTTCTTAAAACCTTGTCACACCTTTTGTCACACATCGTTCACACGCTAAGAAACCTCCATGTGATTTTGTGCATTTTACAATAGCCCTTGCTTGGGAATCAGCAATTATTGCTGATAACTTATAATCAAATTTATGGTTGATTTATGATTTAATGAGATATTTACAAAGAAAGCGAAAAAAAACGATTTTTGTAAACTTTAACCTTGAAATTTAACAGTTGCGCATATGCTACCATATGTAGGTTTTGAGACAACTTTTAGGGTGTCAATATACAAGTATTTACAAACTTACAGCAGGGTATCTCGCATTCCGGGATTATTGCCTAATTTAAGCTAAAATGACTGGGCTATAAATTTAGAGACGGGTTATAAAAAAATTGGCAGACTGTGAGAAAGTTTAATAAAAAAGTGGAGAGTCCAAATCGAAAGTCATCAATAAACAACAAGTTTGAAGATGAACTATTACAGTATATGACTCCCGAAATTGTAGTTATTAAAACAAAGGAAACAAATCCTAGAAGTCATATAGATAGTTTGGTAATTCCAATATGCTTAAAAGAACTAACAACATAAAATACTAGGAATAACATATGACAAAAAAATCAAATTTAAGAGTCAGATATTAAACATATGTAGAAAATGTGAGAAGGGTATAAATATATTGAGGACAATTTGCAATATGAAATGGGGAGCACATCCGGCAGTTTCTCTAAACATATATAGAGCATTGATAAGGTGTCATCTAGATACCATCAGCTTTATGAGTAAAAATCTCACCAAACGAGATATAGATAAATTGAACAAATTTAATACTCAGCAATACGAATTTCATTAGGTGCGCTGAAATCCTCTCCAACAAATACACTATTAGCAGAGTCCGGAGAATTACCTCAAAAATCAAGGTGGGAAATAATATCAAAAAGATATTTAACATCGAAAGTAAGCAGAAACGACAAAATAGTGATACAGACATTGAATAATCTAAAAGAATTATGTGAGGGAAATACATATTGGAGCAGAAAAGAAAACCCGATCTTAGTCAGTAGCTACCTATAGATAAATAAATATAACAGTTAATAGCGCAAGATCTAGATTGAAATTCCGCTATCCTTTGGTGGGCAAACCAACATAACATAATATTAGATAAAATTACTGACAATCCTTTGATACAAAGAGACAAAATGAACTTTATATTTAAACAAGAAATAAATAAAACACATCCAAATTACACACTTATTTTTACGGATGGATCAAAGAAAGAAGGTGCTGGTTGCGCCGTGTATGTACGCCGACTCAATATAGAACAGAAATATAAATTGACCAAAAGTGCCTCTAGTTTCACTGCCGAGATGACGGCCATCAAAATAGCAATAAATATAATAGAAAAAGAAAAAATTACAAAGAGTGTTATTTTATCTGACTGTAAATCAGCTCTAGAAGCTATAAAAAGAACTAACGTAAAAGCAAATAAAATAGTATATGAAATAATAGATAAAACTATGAGTCTAAAAATGAAAAGAATTGACCTTAAATTTATGTGGATAAAGGGACATGCAGGACGAGCTGGCCAAGGAGGGATGTTATTTGGGAACAGAAACAGCATTCTATCAGCAGATATTAATAAAATAGTCATGAAAGAAGAAAGAAAAAATAGCAAAGTATGTTCGACAACATTAGTCAAAGAAAAGGGAAAGTATATCATGAAATAAATCCAGATATTCATTCGAAACCGTGATTTCAGAAGATAACTAAAAACCGCATGCACATCAGTACCGTTATAAGAATGCGAATTGGTCACATAAAAATAGAGCATTTCGGCTACGAGTTAGATTATCGAGGTTTGAAGAGTGCGACTGCGAAGAGAGAGGATCTGAAAACATGGATCACATTGCTTTTCGATGCAAGAAGTATACAACACAGAGAAAAGCGCTTTACCAACGTCTAGAACAGAAAAATATAGTTTTTTCAACTAACTAAATATTTATTTGAGTGCCAAAAATATTGATAGACACCTAAACTAAGTTAATTTGTTAATTCATTTAAGTTAAAAAAATGTAAGAATAGAATCAGTTAGTTATTTTATTAGTTAGTTATAAGAGATGATTGTATGTTATTAAATAGAAGTCAATAAAACATATTAAAAAAAAAACCTTCACAATAAGAACCCTGGGCAGCCCAAGCGTAAAAATAAACAACATAGAAATACCAAAATATGAGCGTAAAATAGCTTGGGATTCATCTGGATAGAAAATTAAGCTGGGCGCACATCAAAATAAAAAGAAAACAGATGGAGAAGAAGTTCAAAGAGTTTTATTGGCTAATTGGCAGGAGTTCAAATATGTGTTATAAAAACAAACTCCTTTTATATAAAACAATAACTATCCCAATCTGGGTATACGGAATTGAGCTATGGGGTTGCGCAGCAATTCAAATATAAAAATAATACAAAGAGCGCAATCGAAAATTTTAAGATGCATTGTGAACGCACCCTGGTATATAACAGATGACACTCTACATAAAAACTTAAAAATTAAAACTAATTACCAGGTCACTCAAACAAATATTTAATAGAATTAAGCGAGGAATCTCCTACTCAAAGATTTAAAAAAATGGCCATACGATCTAAAATAAAATGTCCAAAAAAGAGATATCTCACAGGATATAATCTGTTGAATGCATTCACAACCAGCATATTGTATTAAAAAATGTATATTATTTTGATCGCTGCAAAATATCACTGCAAAATCATAGAAATTAATTTATAGAATTAATTGTATAAAATATATTTTGGGAATGCGACTATTACAAACAAGAACGATCGAGATTGATTAAGAACTAACATAACGAAAAGATTCTTTTGCGCATCAATGCACAAGTCCTGATATCAATTAAGAACTTAATAAATATACAAACATATATATATATATATATATATATATATATATATATATATAGTTTTAACAGTGAAAACAACATCAATCTATAGCAATAATCATAATTATATAATATGTTATATAGAATTTCAAAAATTGTATAGTTGAATTATAAAATAAGTTTAATGACCAAATGATGTGAATCGAAAGCCATAAAAATAAATAAAAAACAACAGGATATGACTACGCAAAAAATATGAGCTATATATTGGGCTCATTCTCGAATCAACAGTCGAACTGACAACAACTCTCGGTAAACATTAAATCGGTCTCGGATTTATTCAAGTGAAAAATAACATTAGTGAATAGTTTAGTACACAGTGAAATAAAATAAGTATAACTAGTTTTAACATAAGTGCAATTCATTAAATTATGTTCCCCATTAAAGGGGAACACACAAATTTATCAATCCCTATTGTGGAAGCGTATCGCACATTAAATGATACTGAATATGATCGAGAAGCTGTGACCATGGCAAGTACCTTCAGCAATCAACTCACGCACAATCAACCATACCAGTTAACGTTACAACAAAATATTCCAAACGTTAATAATAATACTCCGATGACAACTACAGAAAACGATCACGAAACAGATCAGAACCAAATTCCATGGCAAACTCCATCACACACTAAAAAACGTAAAACTAAAGCCGGCCTGCAACCTGCGACTTGCACATGTATTCTGTAGCGTCTGTGGGGTGTTTTTCGCGCAACTTGACAGACTGGTGCAAGCGAGTAGGCATGAGCACTTTTCGATTATTTTAATTGCGCAACCATTCAAGTCGGCAAGTTCATTCGTTGGCCGCGTGTGGCAGCACACGTCCCGTTTTTATTTTACTTTGTAGCAAATTCATAAATCAAGTTTATGAAGTTATCGACAATTAAAAATTATTAAATTAGCACTCTGAACACTTTGAATTCTTTTCTGATGCTGTAAATATATAAATTAATAAAGAAGATATATTTTTAGGTTATGTCTTGAAGTTTCTTATTTGACATTTGTGATATGCTTGCGCAAATACTTGAACATAAACTTGAGCCGTCTGTGGGCACTGTGAAAATACGCCTGGTTGCGCATTCATTCAGTTGCATAAGTATACAGTTACGTCTGTGGCCGGCTTAAGGAAATCAACCGACCTGTTTTAAATACAATAACACTTCAAAACAGATTTAATCCATTGTTAAATCAACAAAATCAAGACAAAACACAAACATTATCACCTCGACCTCCACCCATTTTTGTTTATATCGTAAATAATTTCAAATTAATGAATAATGCAATCAAAGAAACCTTTCCTCCAAACAAATTTTACACAAAAATTTTGCCGGACGAAACTGTAAAAATACGTTGCTCTGATTCTGCTACTTTTCGACAAATGGTCACACTACTGAAAATGCAAAGTAGAACATTATACCTATCAATTAAAGAAGATCGCGATTTAGAGTAGTAGTTCGATACCTATACCATGCAACCACAACAGAAGAAATCACAATCGTATTTAATGAATACGGTCACAAGTTAAGAAATGTTTTGAATTTGCGCAACCCCCACACAAAACAGCCACGTAATATGTTCTTCATAGACTTTGAACCACACCTAACAACAAAGACATTTAGAAAGTGGACAAATTCCAAAATAGCGTAATTAAAATTGAACCGCCAAATGTCCGTAAACGCATCGTCCAATGTGGACGCTGCCAACAATTTAATCATACAAAGCGGTACTGCAACCGAGTGTTCACATGTTCCCGTTGCACCGAGAATCACGAACTCAAAGATTGTCCTCTAGATGAAGATACGGTTCCGACCTGCGCCGTGTGTAATACTGTATACCACACGTCTAAATATAAAGGCTGTAAACGATATCTAGAATGGTATTCACACAAATATGGATCGACGTCAGATAGTAATAATAACAACAATCAAACTGCACCTACCAGCCAAATCAATAATCAAACGTTGCTACCTGGTTCGGTAAGTCTGGTGACCCTAGAAGAGTATCTTTAAAACGAATCTATGCCGACACAATCAAAACAAGCAAACCGGTTTTTGCACAACATGCAAGTTTTTAACAGGTACTCAAACATCAAGAGGCTTCCAACACAAATCATCTTGTTATGCTTTTATCGCAGTTCTTATCGGAATTCAAATCAATGTTTCAACAAATGATGCAACAAAATAATATGATTGTGAACATGTTATCTACACTTATAAACAAAATTAAATAAAAATGGCTAAATTTCTTTGAATAGCAATATGGAACGCCAATGGGCTTATCGCACACAAAAATGAAGTAATTATATTTTTGTCATAAATAAAATAGACGTTTTATTAATTAAAGAAACGCACTTTACTAAATATTCCCACTTCACTATTCCTTTTTACACCGTTTACCACACGCCGCACCCAAACGGAAAACCACAGGGTGGTACAGCCGTTATTATTAAAAATAATATTCCGCATTATGAAATGAACCAATTCAACAGAGATTATATTCAAGCGACTTCTGTAAAAGTTCAAACATTACCATATGAGTTGACTATCTTCGCTGTATATTGTCCTCCAAGAGATAATATCAAAAAGGAGCAGTTTCAAGAATTCTTTAACACATTGGGGCCCAAATTTTTAGCAGGAGGCGACTTCAATAGTAAACACCCAAATTGAGGATTTAGTATTTCTAACCCAAAAGGAAAAGAACTTAATTTGTAACTCAACACAACAACTTGGACAGTTCCGACTAGGACACCAAGGAGTGCGGATCGTTTAAAAGGTAAATAAAACAAGTGTTATTACCTGAGTGATAGAAATATTGAAGGCAATTATTCTATGGATTATAAACCATTCGAACCGGGAGGATTACCGGTTTCGACAGGTATAGATAAGAGGATTAACAGCTCGGAAATCGAGACAGGTTGTCAAATAGTCAAGTCGATTAATATGTTAACAATGAGGAAATTTATTTTGATGATGAAATGAATAGTGATATGTCAGAGTTTTACGAATGTGATTATGAGCAACCTAATAACGGAGGTAATGAATTGCAAAATTCAGCAAATAATCCGAGCAGTTCGAAAAATATAGCTAAGATAAGTATTACAAATATGGATGATAATAAAGATATTAAATATAAATCAAATAAAAGATTCAAACGTAATTCGAATAAAAAGAAGTTTAATATATCGGTTTTATTATTTATGTTTAATATATTTAATAATAAAAAAAAAATGTAAAAAATCGAAACAAGGAAGGTGAAGTGATAGTGTTAAATAAT
>NW_020536843.1:0-47158 GCF_003426905.1 Ctenocephalides felis
TGATTAGTTTTTGGCAAAGGCAGGTCCAGCCGTTTCGGAGATACGGAGCAAAGAGTGCAGAAAAAATAGAAATCGAATTTTTGAGCGAAAGGGAGTATCCGATTTGAATGATCTAAAAAACATTCCATTCAATAGTAATGATTGGGAAGAAGTTTTATTAGTTTTGGCAAAGGCAGGCCCAGCCATTTCGAAGATACGGAGCTAAATATGTAAAAAATGACAGTTTTGAGAGAAAAGCGAGATTACACAAAGTCCGATTTAAATGATTTTCAAAGAACTTTCTGCTTGTCTTTAACAAATAATTGATTTTGAAAAAAAAAATTTTGTTCCATTTTTTTTTTTTTTTTTTTTTTTTTTTTTGCAGTATTTTGTATATCGAAAATATTTCAGATTTCATTTTTAATTCTGACTATAGTTCTAATATACTTTAGAAATAATTTCAACTCTGCAATTCAGTTTATATAATTCTTATAAATATTACACAATGTTACATTTGAAAACATTCAGTATTCCTCGAACATTTCGTTACGGTGCGGGAAGTTCCAGCAATTTGCCTTAAGGCACGATGCCATAATTGCCTCAAGACAGAATTCCACTTGCAGCTAGTTAGCTTTAAATTGATATATAATAATATATGTTAATTATATCAATTTACTAAACTATAAGGATAAATTATAAAGTGTCCTTAGTATTTGTTGTACACTGATTTTATACGTTAGAATAGCAACTTGCCTGTAGGCAAATCTCGAACACTATTTTGGATGCGACATATCAATTGAAAGGGCTCGAAGAGAGGAATATGATTCTAGTACTTATTTTTATCTATTATTATTGTTATTATCATTGATGATCAAGTTGTTACATCGACGATCCACTTTGCACTACAATATATATTATCTCTCAGATAACTTTTATCATTTCGCTGAATAAATTTTCGAATTGATGTCTTAACATTTCTCTTCTTCGGAAGAAAAAAATAAAAATAAAGAGTGAGGAGTATAAAATTTGCAGGCAAAGTTAAAAAGTTAAAGTCAAATGTTTTAGTAATCTCGAGTTGAACTTTATTACTGTAGGGGATACTGAGGGATAAAGGCATAGGTTTAATATATATATATATATATATATATATATATATATATATATACCTATAGTTTAAATATTAAGCTCGTTCTTTAATTTTTTGTTTTATTAGTTTGATTAATGAAAGAATATAGGGTACGGAACCCTATTGGTTTTTAAGGCCTGTAAGTATGATATTTGTGATGTTCTCGTCAAGACTTTTCAATTGATATCCCACATGCATTTTTAACATATGACGTCATCAAGGTTTTTTTGACCCGCTGTACTGTTTATAGTATGGCAATCAGTAGTAAGGTGCATTGATTCATTATATATTCTGTAACTTTTAAACCGTTCGATTAATATGAATAATGTGTTCACATATTTGAAAATTCGTGCACAATTTAATAATCAACAATATTAAAAGTCTAATATTAAAATGGCCTACATCATCTAGGTATACTTTACTAACTAACTAACTAGCAATTAAAAATTAAAAGAGTATTTTAAATTAACCAGAAAATTAACAAGCAAGTGACAAGTTACAAGACAAAAATAAAAATATAAAATAATACCTATAAAAATTTCTTGCAAATTTCAACAATTTAATTTATATTGAATAAGTATATAGTTAAAAATAGGATTTTACTATCCAACAAATAAATTAGCAATATAAAAGACCAAAAACAAATTCTACTTATTAAATATTAACGTCAACCTAGAAAATAAAAAAGAACTCTACTGATGAGCAAATCAACCTAAAAATTAAATAAATAAATTAATCAAAAACCTAAAAGATCAAAAAAATACTCTTCTGACGTGCAAATTAATTGCTAAACTCGATGATGAAAAAAATCTAGTAGTTATAAAATTAATTCGTAACTTAGAAAACTAAAAAAGGACTCTACTAACGAGCAAATATCAAAGTGAATTGTTATTATCGAGTAGAGTTCATCTTAATGAATAATAATTTTTTACAACAATTCACTATCAAATTAGAATGATTTTTTACTATTACTGTAATAATTTGCTCGTCAGTAGAGTCCCTTTTATTATTCACGCTAAATCTTTGCATGTCAGTAGAGTTGCTTGTTATTTTTTTTCTGCTTTTTTATTTATTCTGCGAAATAATGCAAGTTATCTGAAATCTAATATATTTTAGTGTAGTGGCAAAAGTGTATCATCGAGTTAATCAACTTGTCTATCAATGATAATAATAATAAAAATAAAAACAAGTACTAAATTTGCATTCCTCTCTTCGAGCCTTTTTCAATGATATGTCACATGCAAAATAATGTTCGAGATTTGCCTTGAGGCAAGTTGCACTTTAATATTTCAAGTAGTAACATTATTGTGAGGGAGAAAGAGACACAAGATACGTCACTAACGAGCGAGTGAGTGAGAAAACAATACAAATTCACATTGTCAGCCCTTGGCCTGTCAATAAAATTCATTTCGTTTTCAATTGTAATTTTAAAATACTAACTGCCTTTATTTTTTCTAATGAATATTTAGGAAGAACATTTGCTTAAAAAAATTCTTGACATTAATTATGAATAGTATCAAAATCTCAAATAGTATCAATTTTTTAATTATTATAGTATAATCAAAAACAAATACTAAATTCGTATTCCTCTCTTCAAGACCTTTCAAATGATATGTCACATGCAAAATTTTGTTTGAGATTTGCCTTGAGGCAAGTTGCTGTTCTACTATATTAATTATGTTTGCAGCGTTGAAATACTAAAGACACTTTTCATATTTACCTTCGTAGTTTCGTTGATTGATACAACTTATATATATATTGTTATATATCAAATGAAAGCTTATAAAATTTGCTATGTTATGTGTTCTATAGTGCTATAACGTTCCTAATAAAATTATATAGAAAAAAAATTACAATTTGAAACCAAAATGGAGTACCTATACAATAGTTTTATGGGTGCAGTTTTTTATAATCACGTTTATTTTATTGCAAATACTTGAAAGTATAACAATTGTAGAATATATCGATAGAAAGCTAAAAAAATTATCTATAAATCTGTGCTTAACAATTTATAACGTTTCTAACAAAATTATATAGAAAAAACTTAATAAAAATTGAAATCAAATTAGAGTACTCATAAAATGGTAGTTTTATGGGTGCTGTTTTTTATATTCACGTTTATTTTATTGTAAATACTTAAAAGTCTAACTTGTAATATATATAGATAAAAAGCTGACAGATTTATCTATAAATCTGTGCATAACAATTTATAACGTTTCTAACAAAATTAGATAAAAATATATTAAATTTTGAATATAAGTGAACATACTAAATGCTTGATAGCTCGGTGTTTAGTTCATAGTTAAATCTTTATCAAATGTGCAAAAATGTTTTTTTTAATTATGAATAGTTTGTGCATCTTTTTACCCTTGTTATCCCCTAAACGAACAAACATAGAATAGGTACAGATGATATAATTGTAAATAGTAAAGAGTACTACTATATACTATAGTAGAGTTCTAGTTAATGTTCTAGTAAACTGCATCTAGCACTTAAACTGATTTCTCTCTTAAATGTTTCCTAGATATAGCTATATATATATATATATATATATATATATATATATATATAAAGGGTAGTTTAACCGTTTGTACGTTTTATGGTTAATTGCGGACTTTAAAATCTTTTATGTAAAAAGATTTATTCCCTCAGATACAAACATTATATTTAAGGGTATATATATATAGGTGTGTATGTATATATCTACTTCTATAAATGGTTTATACGGTTAAATACAAGATAAAAACATAAGGACTGTTTTATTGGGCAATTCCGAAGACGATTTTTGATTGTTCTCGACAAACAAGAATACTCTCTTCTCGACGACTTTTGACTGCCATTTAAAATAAACAGTTAAATTTTAAATATCTTCGATTTATTGTCGACAAACACAAACACACACACCTAGAAAAAAATATAAAAGACTTATATGAAGAGTTCTAAGAAAATTTTGCTTGAAAACCCCAATTTGTTCTATCTAAGCAATTTTACCATACATTTTAATAATGCTTTATTTATTTATTTATTTATTTATTTATTTATTTAAATATATAGCCCACAGATTTCTCCAAGAGGACTCAAAAATACAATTATTTGACATAATGAATAACAATTAAAATATACACAAAATTACAATATATAGTTAGTAACATAAAATGCTAAGATAAAATTTCAAATAATGCAGAATGTAACAATAATATTTATAAACAGAAAATAATAAGATATTTGAAAGAAAATAAAAAGATTAACTTGTGCAGATGGAGATTATTTGATTAGGTGATGTGTTGTGAATGTCTATTTCATTATTAATTAAGTTAAAGTTAGAGGACATTAGTAAAATTGGCGAATTTAAGAGAGAATTAGATTTAGGGGTGGGATAATTGAAAAATAATTGTGAACGCGAAGATAGCCTTGGAACATTAAAGGATAGTTGATTGAGAATAAGAGGACAGTCTATAGAATTATTGCAAAGCTTAAATAAGAACATAATTGTACAGATAAATCGACGTGAGGCAAGGGAAGGAATACCAAATTCTTTTAGTAAAGTGTTGTGGTCAAAGCCACGTTCAGGGTAAATTTTATATGTTTTATAATAAAGGTATTTCAGAAATTTTCGCTGAACCTTCTCTATCGCATCAGAGTTGTTGATATGTTGAGGATACCAAATAATCGAACCGTATTCTAATTTTGAACGTACAATAGAATAGTACATGCAAAGTAGTGCATTGTTAGACTTAAATTGTTTACAATTTCTTAGTATCAAACCTAAAGATTGATGTGCTCTATTGCAAATATCAGTAACATGATCTGTGAAAAACAAACCAGAATCAAATAGAACACCTAAATCGGAAATTTTATTACATCTATCAATGCTGGTGTTAGAAATTTTATAATCAAAAAGTATTGGAACGCGCTTATGTGTAAAACTAAGAATCTTGCACTTTGATATATTTAGATGTAATTTGTTATAGATACACCAAGATTGGAAAAGGTCAAGTTGAGACTGTAATAATAAGCAGTCATCAATAGAATTTATTTTGAGATATAGTTTCAGATCATCTGCAAATAATAAATGTGGACAGTTAATAGTATCAGAAATGTCATTAATAAAAATAATAAATAATAGTGGACCAAGAATGGATCCCTGAGGAACTCCTGAACTAATATTTTCAATGTTGCTCAAGAATCCATTAAGAAAGACAAACTGCTTGCGATTATGAAGATAACTCTTGAAAAAGTGAATAAGTGAAGAATTAAGACCAATCTTAGATAATTTAGTAAGGAGAATGTTATGATCAATTTTGTCAAAAGCTTTACTGAAATCAGTGTAAATAACGTCAACTTGTCCATTGATGTCAAGATTCTCAGCTATATATTGTTTAATACAAATTAAATTTGTTATCGTAGAACGGGCAGGCATGAAACCATGTTGATTAATAGAAATTAAAGTTCTAACAGAAGGAATTAGTTCTCTATAAATAATTTTTTCAAATACCTTAGCAAAGTTTGATAATAATGATATCGGCCTGTAATTAGTAATGTTTGATGTAACACCTTGTTTAAAAGTTGGAACTAATCGTGCAATTTTCCAACAATTTGGAAAAGTGCTTGTACGCAAAGATAGATTAAATAAAAATGCAAGTGGATCAGATAGAGTAGATGAGCAATCACGTATAAAGAAAGATGGAATACCATCGAAACCAAATATTTTGGAGTTCTTAAAACTTGCTATTGCATGTTGCACAGTACTAGAATCAATTTCACCTATATCAATCATGATTCTATCATTATGATCAAATAAAATGGGTATGTCAAGTTTAGGCTGATAAACACTAATAAAGTAAGAATTAAATGCATCAACAATAGCATCAGGAGAATCATAATATTTGTCTAGATAGCACAATCTATTAGGAATAATATTAGAAGCAGTTTTATTACGCAAAAAAGACCAAAAATATTTAGGATTAAGCGATAGAGAATTTTCAACGTCAATAATATATGAATTATAGGCATCTTTCATAAGTATTTTTATTAATTTCCTGTACAATTTAAAATTTTCATAATAGAAAGTGATATTGGTTAACTTGTATTTATTATGATAGTATTTCTTCATACGGAGGTTTCTAATAATATCAGAATTAAACCAAGGCTTAAATTTATTGGAAGAAAATTTCTTCTTTAGAGAATTAAATAAAAAATTATTACGAACCACTATAATAAATTTTAATAACACGTAATTTTCTTACATTTAAGATTATTTTTAAAATTTCGAAAATTTTTTGGGTCAAAAATCTACTTTTGGGTTACAATTCAAATTACACGTCTTACATTCTTTATAACTTCTCTAGGAATGTAAATAGAATATCTTGAAATTTTCTAATTTTTTTGGTTTTAAATTATAATGTATAATTACTACTAGTATAAAAATGATTGCAATAATGTCCAATATAAAATTAATTAAATTTCTGAGTCATTTCTAATAACTGAAATATTTGTATGTAAGGTTATAAAAAGAACATCATTAAAGTGTTTTGCTTCGTTTGCTTATTGGAAAAAGTGTTTTATTAAGTACTTTTGTATGTAATTGTATGTGTGTATTTTAGTATATTTGTATTTTTTGTGTTCGTGTGTATGTGGATGTACATCAACAATATAAATAAAGAGAAGTGATCAATTCGATTGTTTTAATGTCTCCATATAAAAGGACGATTTTATTGTTGCCCCGATGAAAAGCTTGCCATTTTATATCTTTCTATTAAAGGTATCTCTATCTATCTGTCTGTATACCTATAAAAGAAATTTATATATATACTAGCTGACCCGGCAAACGTTGCTTTGCTAAGTAAGGTATATTCTAAACAATTTCTAGAGAATCAAAAATATTAATACTTTAAGTGTATAAGGATATGTTGTTTGAATGCTATCAACCCCATTAGTTTGTCTATATTTTATCAAAACAATCAAACTGGAAGTTTTATACACTTTCTATAAAACACATGGTATAATCCAATCCGAGGCTTTTTTGGTCTTTCGACTTATTACGTTATTAGATTCTTTTTTGATTCAAGATTTTGTGTACAATTGTAAATAATACTAATGAGCTTATACAAACTTTTCAAATTTCTGCGAGGACAGATAGGAAATGAATTAAGTATTTCTTCTTTGACCTGCTTTTTGAACAGTTTCAAGTAACATTAGATGAATTGAAGTAAATTTAATAAAAAGTTATATGTAGAGCAGGGCGAGGCACAAAAGTTCCAATTTGGCGTTCAGCAAATATAAACTATATTATGAAAAGCAAACCAATTATATCACAACAATAAACACATTCCAAACGAATAATTATCTGACTACGTTCAGTAAAACTGCCAGCTACTTCATCATTGTAGAAATGTGCTTTTTTTACTGTCTTTTAAAAAATTGTTATCTAGACCTTTTTACCCCATAGACAGGGTAACTTGGAACGGCCAGATGGCAAGCAGGTTTAATGTCTTATTTTAATTTTAAATGTATTTTACAAAATAATTCCACTTTTAACTAATGCTAAAAAACTACCAACGGAAGAAAATACCTTTATTATGGATTTTCAAAGATTACAGTTTATCTCCAGATAGCAAAGTCATAAGAATCAAGGTTATAGCAGTTTATACATCTTTTTCCTTTATTTTTCAATTCCTTGTTAAACAAAGCTTAACTTTACTTTTTTTTTTGTTTTTGACACATAGCTGGTGGACCTTTTTAACCCCGGATCTTCATATATTACTATCTATTCTTCGATAAATTCTGAGAAATTATAACTGGGGAAATGTTATTCGGCAAAATGTCCCTTTGATCGATAACAAATTTAGGTTTTGAATTTAAATAACATAAATAAAAAATAATATAACCTAGAAAATGTTTTATAAATACCAATGAGTATATAATTTTACAAATGAGATCTTTTAGATCACCGTGCTTAAGAAAAATATGATTTGCAAAAAAAGAGTGCTACAATGCCAAAAAGTGCATTTTTATATTAACATTTCAAAAGAGTTGATATTTTGAGTTTTTAGTAACACTTGCGGCCCGTTTACTAACGTTTTTATATATAAATAAAACTACAAACAAAGCTACTTACTACAATTTAACTATAATTAAATAAGATTCACGTAAAATATCCTATTGGACGTAATTGAACATCATCTGTCAAAAACGTTTGACATTTCACGGATTAGCAACCTTCCATTGTTTTATTTAGATTACGCTTCTACAAAAATTTTCAAATTAAAAATAAAAAGTTTCTACGCGGATTTGAAATAATTTCTCACCTTTTGGACTTTCTCTGGATTGGCACGAATTTTTCAAGACTAAGACTGGCCAAATCGATTCAGCAGTTTTCGAGTTTTATTCGGACATTTGAAAGAGAGCTCCATTTTTATATATAAGACTAGCTGACCCGGCAAACGTTGTTTTGCTATGTTAGGTATTTCTAAGCAACTTCTAAAGAATAAAAAAAGGAATACTTTATTTTAGGAGTGTAAGAATGTTTAGTTTGAATGGTACAGACAATGAGGTATTTTATAAACACAATATACTCCAAAGTCTACTTGGATAATAATAAATTATATAATTCATAATAACAATATTCGTTTGACCATATTTTATTAATACAATCAAACTGGAAGTTTTATACACTTTCTATAAAAATATGGTATAATTCAATCCAAGTCTTTTTTAGTCTTTAGCCGTGGTCAATGTTCAGTTGGTCATTTTTGCCCCACACAGATGTAAGTTTTTAAAGTGTTGAATCTCACTCAAAATTAACATTACATTTTATAAAACAATTAAATAGTTAAAATTTATATTAAGGTCTCGTGAACTAAATCACAGTGCTCACAACCCAAAAAACTAACAACAAAAGGAAATCATAAACTTTCGTTATGGATTATTATTATTTAAGTAGTGGTCTGTTATATCTGGGAATAAGTTATTCGACAAAATGTCCCCTTTGATCGATTCCAAATTTATATTCCAAAATAATTATATAATCTAGAGAAAGTTTTATAAATACTAATGAATATAAAATTATGCAACTAAGATTGGCCCAATTCGTACAGCCGTTTTAACGTTTTACCCCGATTGTTATATAGCTATATAAAATGGACATTTCTTCTTTATGAATTTTACTTGAACATATGTATATTTTCGACATGAGTACATATTGTGATAAATTTCAATGTGTTTATTTTGATTTTCCTTTTCTACAACTGTGTATCCAAATTAGTGGTATCTTTGTTATCACCATGACCACTATATAGTATGCTCGGGAAGTAATTGGGAAAAGACCCGATCGATAACAGTATTAGTATCTAAACAGCTTAAGAAAAATTCTGTAAAAAATCTATTATTATCATGTGGGACATTTTAAGCTATTTTAATTTTATCATTGCAAATTGGAATGCTGGAAAAACTTCTTTCTATGCATTAGAAAGCCTATTCGGATGATGAAATCATGTAATATAATGCAAGTTCGTACTGCTGATACTTTACATTCTCCAAAATATAAATGTCATGGCCTTCCTGGAAAAACTCATTATAGTATTGTAATGAAAAATTTGTATTGTAAATAGATTGTACTGTATATATTCAAAATGATTACTTCCATATCTATTTAAACTGTACTTATGTGGATGTAAAATAACATAATGTCAGCTTTATAAGCAATTTTCAAACAACTTCGTTTCCGAAGACCTTCATGAATATGATTTCTAAAATTACTATCTGTGTTATAATCCAATTTTCTTATTCATATCGCTGTCTATTGTAACTTGCAATAAGTGATTAGACAGAAACGTCTATGGTGTCCCCTTCACGTGCGTATAGTTAGCAGCACAAGTACCTAGCAGCAAAATAATCTCAAGGTCATTTGTTTAAAACTTAATTTTACTGTATAAAATGTTAAAATATTGCTATAAAGTCAATTAAATGTTAATGTTTTAGGCTTTTCTAGTTTTTTGACATAAATATCTTAAACATAATTATCTGACAGCATTATTTTCCATTGTTACCAACATCCCACAGTCGGTGCTGGCGATTCTGCTGTTGATAATGCAAATAAAATTACATATATTACATCAAATTTTACATTAATGATATTAATGTATCCTTATTAACTCAATAAACATAAATGTGAAAGAAAAATATAGTGTTTCGTGTTGATTTCAAGAAATTTACAACAAATTCTTTCGCTGTGTTTGAGAGGTTATTAAGTCTGCTGCTAGAACTTTTTGATATAAATAATCCATCAAATTTTACATTTTTGATACTAATGTTTCCTTATTAACTCAATAAATATAAATGTCAAAGAAAAACATAGTGTTTCATGTTGATTTCAAGAAATTTACAACAAATTCTTTGAGAGTTGTGTGTTTGAGAGTTTATTAAATCTGCTGCTAGAACTTTTTGATATAAATAATCCATCAAATTTTACATTTTTGATACTAATGTTTCCTTATTAACTCAATAAATATAAATGTCAAAGAAAAACATAGTGTTTCATGTTGATTTCAAGAAATTTCCATTTATTATTATTTTTTTATTTTATAATTGTATGAGTAAATAAAATTAAAGTTTTCAATTAGTTTTATATATATCGGACAGTATTTAAAATAAATTACCCTGTAACATTTATAACTTTTTTATAATGAAAGGAAAACTGAATTTTTATACTATTCTCAACATTTGAGGTTTTCATAAAGAAACCGTATAAAGTATTATACATCATTAGAATCGTCTCAAAATTCTTAGTTTTTCTTCCACATATCACAACTTAGTATTTCAAACGGTTTGGCCTATGGGCGAGTTGCAGTGCTAAAATTCAAGAAAAATTGAAAAATCTGAAAATAATTATACGAACACACATATTGAATTATATATCATTTTATTCGTGATTTTATTCCGCATCTTTCGTCCGAATAAACTTTTTACGTATCTTTTACCTTTTAATTTGTAAGGGTGAATAATTACATGGTTAAATATTTACAGCCATATATATCTGGCGTATGTTGTTTTCGTTCTATTGAGTCGATAGCTAAGCGCTAGCGTTGCCGACTCTTAACGTCGTAGTCTCGGGTTCGATCCCAGATAAGATTTTTGTTTTTCATTTTAAATATAATAACAATAATTATGATTGAGGAATTTGAGGAAACAATATTTATTATTAATTAACATGCAAACAATATTTAATAGTCAATTATAAAAATTGTTGCATCAATATTCATTTTTTATTTTGAGGACAATATTTATTAGCTTATGATAAAAAATATTGCATAAATATTTATTTTTCAATTTGATGACAATATTTTGTACCCGATGATAAAAAATGTTGCATCAATAATTTCATTTCAATTTGTGGACAATATTTATCAGTCGATGATAAAAAATGTTGCATCAATATTTTTATTTCAATTTGTGAACTATATTTATCAGCCGATGATAAAAAATATTGCATCAATATTTATATTTCACTTTGGGAACAATATTTTGTAGCCGATGATAAAAAAATATTGCATCAATATTTATATTTTAGTTTGAGGACAATATTTATCAGCCGATAATAAAAAAATATTGCATCAATATTTCTATTTTATTTTGAGGACAATATTTATCAGCCGATAATAAAAAATATTGCATCAATATTTCTATTTTAGTTTGAGGACAATATTTATCAGCCGATAATAAAAAATATTGCATCAATATTTCTATTTTAGTTTGAGGACAATATTTATCAGTCGATGATAAAAAATATTGCATCAATATTTCTATTTTAGTTTGAGGACAATATTTATTAGCCGATGATAAAAAATATTGCATCAATATTTCTATTTTAGTTTGAGACCAATATTGGACAAGGCCATTTATAGAGATTATTGCCTCAATATCGGCTGACGTTGGCCTGATCGATTAGTTGACATCATCACAGAACCGACGTTCGCCGATATTTTTGCAATATAGGCAATCACGGCCACAGAAAACCGATATTGGTAATATATTGTACCGATATTAATTTCTACATGGGTAGTAATGACGATTTAATATATTTCCCTACGTTTATTACAAAATCACAATTTTATCAAATTCACAATATTTATAAAATTAATACCAGACTGTAAAATGTGAAAAATATTTATTAATCAATAAATCACAATTTACGACATTTTGCATGCGCTATTAATTAAATTTATAGATTTTGTTTTATATTACACATAAAAATATAAAATTTTAAAATAATAAAAAACGAGCGTTAAAACCGATTTATGTTCAAATACTTATTTAACACTAAAAAAGTTATAGATGATGAACAAACATTATATTTTAGCTATCCAAATATTCAGTTTGCTCGTCAGTAGAGTCCCTTTTTTAATTTTCTATCTACAATAAAAAAACTGAATAGAATAGAAAATTTGAACATAAACTTCACAGATAATTTGGTAGTAACTTTTTTTAATTAAAATATAATTTTGTTATTTTTCAAAAAAAAAAGTTTCAACTAAAATGAACTCTACCGATAAGCAAACTAAATGAAAATACTAAAAAATGAACTGTACTGACGAGCGAAAAAACAAAAATAATTTATTTGAAGGCAATTCTTTGTAATTGATATATAAACTAGCTGTAAGTGGAATTCTGTCTTAAGGCAATTAGGGCATCGTGCCTTAAGGCAAATTGCTAGAACTTCCCGTACCAAAAATTATTATTTTTTTTTAAAACGATTAACATTTTTGAAAAAAAATACTTTGAAAAAATAAGATTTTTGAGAAACTATAAAATGGACAAAAAATTAGTTTTTTTTTGAAAAAAAAAATTTATTAAAAATTTTTTTTTTTGAAAAAAAATTTTTTTTTCTTTATTTTGACATATTGTGGAAGATCTGAACTTTTTTTTCAAAGTAATCGTACTGCTTTAACTACATAGGGACAAAATATAAAGCGCGTAAGCGCCGCGTCGCTGTCTAACGCATAAGCATTGGTACGGAACCCATAGAAATGTTAACAAAATGTATACTTATTGTTAAAATCTCTATAAAATATCTGATAATTTGATGTGCATATGTCTAATTATCATTTTTGACCGCCAAATGGCTAATTTTTTTACTTTTTCCTCCATATCTCCGAAACCGCTAGACCTACCTTTATGAAAATTTTATCAATTCTTCATCTTGTCAATACAAGTAAAATGTTTTTTGAATTATTCAAATCGGACGCTCCGTTCTCTTGAAAAATGAGTTACCGTTTTCGGCACTTTTTGCCCCGTATCTTCGGAACGGCTAGACCTGCCTTCGTCAAAAACTAATCAGCACGTCTCCTTATCAATACGAATCGAATGTTTTTTGAATTATTCAAATCGGTTAATCCGTGTTCCCGAAATCGTCGACGAAAATTTGTATCCGCACATACATACACACACGTACATACATACACACACACATACACACACACACACACACACATACATCCATTTTTTCTAAGGTATGCCAAAATGTTCAGAAACCTTTGAAACGTAAAGATATATATAAAAATTTTCATTTTCGATTTTTTTGCGATTACTATAACTTGCCCTACGGGAAGTTAATTAGTTATTTATCAAATTAAACTCAGGTTTTTTTTTAACAAGAAAGAAATCTACTGAAGAACAAACTGAAGTTAGAAAAGATGATTCAGCTGATATTTTGTTTTTTTTAGTACTCTTCTTTTATTCATTTTCTCCACAAATTTGCTATTTTGATATAACATTAGTTCAGATTTCAAATTTCTTTTTTTTTTCTTTTTTTTCTTTTTTGAACTTATTAGAATTCTATAAATGAAAACAAATATCGTGACATTTTATACTAAATCAATTATTGTTTTTAGCAGAAGCGTGTTTTACCAAAGTATAGTCTGTTTTTGATTTTGTATATTGAAAGAGCAATTAGGAAATTATTTTATAGCAATTATAAATTATATTTATACGAAATGGTAGTCGTGGACATTAAATCGTAGATATTGGCTTTACAATGTATCAGAGAATTGCTTTCAGCTATTTTAATAGCAGCAGCCCACACATATGTATTTATATTACTATGACTATAGTTATAGTTATAGTTATAGCTGCAGGTGCGGACACATCTGCTTATTGAGCAGTGAAATCCATAGAAACCACAAAATGGATCCCAATTGAAAAACCACAATCACAAAGTTTTAGCGCTTATAAATATGAAGAATTTTAAAAAAAACGTGTAAAATTTGTCAAAACTTTTTTAGAACAGAAAAGTACCCAGTACCCATACTAAAAAAATAAATTCTGTATTAAATATTTGATAATTTTTTAGATATTGATTTTAGCTGCTAAACTGTTTTATGACATTAACAATTATAAAATTAACTGATGAACACATAAATTGTGACATGTTATGTCAATAATTCACAAATTCATTAAGTCAAATTAAGTTACAAATTGAAAAAAAAACTGCATACTGCACTGCATATTTTTAGTTTTTTTAGTAGAGTTCTTTTCTCCTTTTCAATCTAGATTTTTAATTTGCTTGTCAGTAAAGTTTTCTTTTTAATTATCTATATAGATATTAATTTGCTTGTCAGCAGAGTCCTTTTTCATATTTTAAAGAGATAATTGATTTGATTGTGAGTAGATTCTTCTTTCTAGATATTTAATTTGCTCGTCAGTAGAGTCCTTTACGCATTTTTTTATCTAGATACTTAATTTGATTGCGGCTTGGCCGATTTTTGCCAAAATCAAATCAGCATAATTTAAATTGAATTTAATTTTAATTGAACGGCTTTTAAATTTTCAAAATCAGAAAAAAATTCTATTAATGAGCAATTTAAACATATTTTGGAAGATCTGAACTTTTTTTCAAAGCAATCGTACTGCTTTAACTACATAGAGATAAACTAAAAAGCGCGTAAATTAACTAATGTACAGAAAAAGGACTCTACTGAAGAAGCAAATTTTAACTCGAGCATTAGAAATGTATTAATTAAATATTAATGCAAAAAGGACTTTACTGATAAAGCCAATCACTCTAGCATCACAATAAATACAAATGAAAATTTTAATGAGAAATTGGACTCTACTGACGAGCAAATTATTTAGCAATCTAGAAGCTCATAAGCAAACAGAAAATCGTCATAAATTCAAAAAAGGACTCTACTGGCGAACAAATTATCCGGCATTTTAGAAATCAAAAATACAGATTTTTCTGACAACAGAAATGAGATATTTGATATCATACACAGATATCATATACAGATATCATATACAGATATCATATACAGATATCATATACAGAAATTGTATATGATAAAGGGACTCTACTGACGAGCAATTTACATAAAATCGTGAGATTTAAAATCAAAATTTAATAAAAAGAAAAAACACTCGACGGACAAGCAAATTATTTAGCAACAGAAAGGACTCTTTTGATAACAGATAATAACATTAAAAATCTATAAAAAGGGACTCTACTGACGAGCAAACTAAATAACAATTAAATAAGAAAAAATTGTCTTTACTGACGAAAAATCTAAATAGCAATTATATAAAAAATCGACTCTACTGACGAGCAAACTAAATAGCAATTGAATAAGATAGAAAAGGGACTCTACTGACGAGCAAATTAAATTCCAAACGAAAAAATGAAATAGAAACTGACGCGCATACGAAACTGACGAGCAGACGATTTTAGCATTTATGAATTAATTAAATTAACATATCGAAAACCGTGTTTTATTAAAGTTTGTATTTGTATATTAAAATAACTATTAGTAAATTATTTCCTAGAATGCAGCTACTTGCCAACAGGCCCTTTGTCCGTCACTGACTTCCCTTCCTCCCCCTTGAATGTCATTTAATACAAACGACTCCATATCGGCAATATAATACGAACATTAGCAGAAATTTCTGTTATTTTATAACCGCCCATAAATTATTCTCCTCGAAATGGCGTTAATAATTTAATCCTACCTACTACTATTGTACTCTCTCTCCGTTATATAACTAAATTGTAAAGTAGAGTAGAGTGAATGGATCAGAGTGCGAATGTAATATAATAACTCTATTACAATATTATATTTTATATGAGAGAGTGACTTCTGAACGGGTAATAACTATTCGGGTAATTGACGCAAAAGTCGCATTCGGTTACAAAATGTTGCAAAGTTGCTGCCGAAATACGAAATACAGTCAAATGAATAATATACACACACAAGCACACACACACACACATATATATATATATATATATATATATATATATTTATTTATTTATAAATCATAATTACATGTTTCTACACACCATAAATTAATAAACAAAAACTCTTCCATAAATAGAAATGAATATAAATCCTAGTCAAATAATATTTCTATGTTTGATGACTGTTATTAAAATTATGAATTAGTACTAATTAGTGACAAACTAAAGACTAATTTGAGTGATAAAAATGTTTCGGAATTATTTATGAACGGATTTCAAAGATTTACGACTTGATTTATTTTTGGAACATCTCGAGGGAAAACTCGGGAAAGATGTTAAGATGTCATGTTATTTTAGGTAAAAAAAATATTTTTATATTATATGATATCAAAGGTAATATATTATTATGTTCAATACCAAATCGTGTGTTCATTACAAATTGCAATTTTGGAATTCTAACTTAATTTTATTATTAAACTTTAGGGAGTAGTTTACGCTAACTAGAGAAAATCAGATTTTCGAATTGAAGTTTAATTTTAAGATATTAGATTATTATATAATCTATAATATATTCTTATATAGTAAATAAATATCAAAATAATTCCATATTTGCTTTCGAACAATATAATATTCTCTATGTTCAATATATAAACTTCTCTATGTCCATGTGTTTGCATTTTGCCTACATCACAGGATATATTTGTCAAATAAAGCGAGTCGAATATATTATTCGACTATATATAGAATAATTATTCGATTATAATTTACTTGATATATATCAAATGTAAGGTAGGTTTTCCAATGACTGTTCTAGACGATGAAATAAATATTTCATAATGGATAATAAATATATTAACAACAAATAAAATATGTTCAGATGCTGTGAAATGTTTTATCGAGTGATGATGTTATAAATAGGAAAGTTTATTTGCTTTTGTTATTGTTATAAAAAAAGTTTACTTGATATGTATTAATAAATATCTATTAAAAAAATAATCAATATTTATGACACTTTTGTGTTTTATAAATAATCATATTTTTAATGCAGTTATATATTTGTATCATTGTTTATATTTAATAAATGAATTTCCACAAAAACATTCTTAATAAATTTACGTATATGTTCATTTCAGAAATAAATAAATAAATAAATAAATAAATAAATTTCAAATATTTGTGTAATATTTCAACATCAGTTATAAGTTTCAGAATAATTTAATAATTCAATAATTAATAATTCTAAATGTTTACCAGCTCTCTGTCTAATTGTATATTACCTTACCAACATTCAACAATTCGTAGGCAACATTGGTTCCAAATTTCCAAATATAGACCAATATAGACCAATTGTTGGTTTACCTATATGGCCTCAATATAAAAAATGTTCAATTTTTATGACCAGCCGATATTGGTTTCAAATTTGACCAATGTAGATTTTATATTGCTTGTAGATTCAGACCATATTAATTTCTACATGGGTATTTATCTCTTGACTAATTAATATTAAAGAAATTTATAGGTTTTTGATTAATTTCAAATAAGTCATTCAAATATAAAATTTAAACTCTCGAAATTATTTTTTGAATATTTTGTTTTTATAAAATCGTGTAATTTCTACGTGTAAAATATCGTTTGTACAGATATAATATGAAGTATAAATTATATTATTTTATTTTTCCTATATATGACATTTAAATAATTGAATTTAACTCTTTGTGTCCAGAGTTAACCTTTTCATATGTATATGTCGTGGTTTTATTAATTTCAATTCTATCACGAAATGATATTTCAATTCAATAAGGGTTACATGTTCACAAACACATTCATATACACACAGATATAATAAATATAATAGTACATATCTATTGTATCTCCGATGCATCTTTTGGGCATCGTTATAGAAAACCTAAACCTTTTTTGACAAAATCTACCCAATTTAAAATAGATATTGCATTATAATACACCCTTTGTGGTTTTCACCCTTATCACATATATATCCATATATAATAATGTGATATCATTGAATCTACCTATTCTTATATCATATTTTTCTTCCTTTCATCTCGAAAGCTCAAAAAGTGATTGACCATTGTTGTTTCGTATGAAAATATAGCCAAATATTTATCCGGAACGAAATTGGATATTTATTTTCAAAATAACCGAATCGGATATTTTGCGGTCAGATATTTCCAGTTAAGAATGTTATTATAAAAGATTTAGGGGATGAAAGTATATATATATATATATACATATATATATATATATATATATATATATATATATATATATATATACTGTTAGAAAGCATGACATCAACTAAAAATATTAAAAAAAAAATCCTCGAAAGATTTTTTCATCATAAGTAGATTAAAACTAAATACTTAGTATACCTACTATACTTCATATAAAGCATTACAAACAATACTTATGATGCTTAAAATAAACACTAACATTTGCCAGCAATTAATTAAATTGTCACAAAAATTCAAATTACTTATAACAACGAGTACTAAAATCGTATTTCTCTCTTCGAGTCGTTTTCATTGATATGTCACACGATAATTGAGATTTGCCTATCGGCAAGTTGCTACTTTAGTGACTTTTTGGCTATAAGTTCAGTATATTGATTAATTTTTAGAGTTGTTGCAAAATATAAATCAAAACCAGTAACGAATTCGTCTTCCTCTTTTCGAGCCCTTTAAATTGATATGTCACATGCAAAATAATGTTCGAGTTTTGCCTTGTGGCAAGTTGCCGTGGTACTTAATTTATTAAATTTATCACAGTCTTTTAAAATATTTTGATCAACTCTAATAATGTTTAAACCTTTCTAAAGACATGTTTCCGTAAAGACATCACCCGCTTCTTGATTTAGGGGTAGCAAATTAAAATTTTGAAGAGAAACTTTTTAGGGCTATAATCAAAAAAAGGGGCGAGAAAGTAAACAATATTTAGAAATCAAGAAATAACTTGGTGGTAACTTTATGCAACTAAATTATGATTTTGCTATTTTTCGGATTAGAATTTTCTTGTTTTTCCGAACGTCTCATTTTCCATCATCAGGCCAAATGTGTTTCTAATCTAAAACAAGGCCTCGTTTCAGGTTAGAGCGCATTGGGCCCTCTACACAAATAACCTCAAATAACAACATTACCACAAATCGTATTAATTATTTCAAATATATTATTTTTTCACACAGTCTTGGAACTACTGTATACTATTTTATTTCATTAATTAACCCTCGCATGCAAAAATGCGATAAAATTAACTTTATCGTTTAATTAATGCACAAAAGTGCAATAATAATTAGTCCGAAATATAAATAGGTACGTTATTTGAACGAATGTAAATATAAATTCGAATGTTGGGGGTTGGGGGTTGAAAATCGAGTCTATTAGATTAGCAAATACAACAGTATAGTAGAGCAGAGAGTTTCAGAGTTTCAAAATTAATAATTGATGTTCATACATTTATACATTTCATCGTATCAAACGTATACAATTAAAACCGATACTGAGAATAGTCGACGAGCTAAACAGACACGAATTAATAAATAATTGATATATGTATTAGAGATGATATATATGAAGTACCTGTCATAATGTTTGTCCTGAATGTACTCAAAAACTACTGTACTGATTTTGAAATTGTTTTGCTGACTGTAATCCAACTTGGTCGATGGGTATCATTGTAATTCCAAAAACATTTGACTTTACTTTGTTTTTTTTTTAACTTCCCGAAACAGTTTGTTTTCATCAAAAATTCCTATTCGCTAATTTTATGTTTTCGACGTTTCAAGCCATTCTGAATCGAATGAGACCGTGTGTGTGTGTGAACAGATTTTTTACCCTAAATCGACGTTTTCTCAAAAACGGCTGGACCGATTTCAAAAATTTAAAAGCCATTTGATGTATCTCGATGAGAAGGATTATTGTTTGTAAATTTTGCGCGACGATCAGCCTAACCGTTTCTTAAAAATTATAAAAAAAGGTGAAATATTTTCGTTCACGTTTTAGCTAAAAATTCTAGATCGATTTTAAAAATTCAAAAACTATTCGAAAGATATTATTTCGGAATCGTGCTGAATAGTTTTGGACAATGTGTCGTTTCTTCGTATTTAACTGTTCAAAATTTTGTTTTAATCATGATCCTAAAGAACAAAATTTTTTGACCCTATGGCAAATAGTTTGTTTTTAAAAATTCATTAAAGTTTGAAAAAAATAAAAAATTGAATTTGTGTCAAAAGTTGCTTCTGTGATGTGATGAGCCAAAAATTTGAATTTTACAAATTGAAAAGCCATTTTTTGGAATCAACGGAGAAATAAGTCAACAAAACTAATCTTCTACTTAATAAAACATGTAATGTGTCTGAAATTGTTGTGTGATAAAAGAAAAGAAGTCTAGAGAGTTGTCAAAGTGTTATGAATTGTATAAAAATGTTTTAGAGTGTCTGAAAATGTAGAAAATTATCTGAAAATCCTATAGATTGTTTGAAATTGTTGGCCTTTATCTAAGAAACCTGCAAATTGTTTGTAAATGTTGTTAATTTATCAAAAATGTCAGAAATTGTCTAAAAGTGTTACAAATTTGTTTGACAATAAATGTTATCTAAAAATGTCGAAGATTATCTGAAAATTTTATATATTGTCTAAAACTGTTATAACTTATCGGAAAATATGAATTGTCTGAAAAATGTTGTAAATTTTCTAACAATTCTGTTTGTTACCTAAAAATGTAAATTATCTCAAAGTTTTGTAAATTGTCTGAAAAATACAATTTTGAGTGTTGACACAATTCGAATATTATCTGAAAATTTTGTAAGTTGTTTAAAAATGTAGTAAAATGTGTGAAAATTAAGGAAATCTTCTGAAAATGTGGAAAACTTGTAGCAAATTATTTTTAGATTTTGATGATCTCCTGAAAAATTTCAAACTCATGGAAAATATTACAAATTGTAAACTATATATTCTTGCATTTCCTAAAAGAGTTTCAAATCATGGAAAATTTTGCAAGTTGTAAATTGTAAACTGTTTGAAAAGTTGTATGTGGATTTTTTTCTGTTTTTCACACTGGATCTGTTTGTATTTTCCAACAAGTTGTTAGAAAATGTTGTATAATGTTTGAATATATTATATATAAATTGCCTGAAAATGTTGCAAATTATCTGAAAATATTTCAGATTTTCTGAAAAATGTCAAAAACTGTCCGAGAATCTCTGATAATCTTGTCGAATTGTCTAAAAATATTGTAAGTTGCTTGACAGTGTCGTGAATGTTGCAGATTGTTTGAAAATGTAGTAGTTTATCTGAAAATGAAAGAATATATTCTTCCACGACATTCGACTAATTTGTCTCTACAAAATTTCCACCTGCTTTCTGTCTAAAGTTGCAAATAATAAATTCGATATCGCTCTCTCTCACAATATGAATGAATGAATGTAAATAATATCGGTGATTTATTGTAAAGCGGGCCGAACGGGCGCTTCATTACTGATAATTCGATATGTCTATTAATTACCAGTTTCCAATTTAATATTCGAAATATACACACAACATACATACTATACATACATACAATTACACATGATCGCATGATCACTACGTATCGAGTGCTGGCTGGTGTTAATGTCATAGAGAACGAGTTATTACCGAATGCGAATGCGAATGCACGATGTCATAAATCGTAATTTATTGAGTGACGAAAATTTAACTGAATTAATTTTAGGACACTAAAATTAATAGTACTACAAAAATATTGGAGAAAGAGATACGTTTAACCTAGGTGTAAGTGGCATTTAAGGCTTTAAAGCAAGTTGCTAAACGTATAAGTTTACGTATACATATACATACGTATAAATAAATCTAAAATAACAAATAAAAATTTATCATTAGAGTAAATAAAAATTTTCTTTTTTCAAAATATATAAAAATTTAAACCAGTAAAAGATAAGACTACAGACAAACAATCTAAATAGCAGTCTGAAATATATAAAAAGAACTCTACTGATGAGCAAATTCAGAAAAAGTATCAAAATGTCATTTAAGAAAAAAGGGTTCAACTGACAATGAATTTGGACTAAAGGATAAAATTAGACAACAAGTTTAGCTTATATCCATGTGGACAAAACTATTTATTTATAGACAGTTCAAAGTATACTAATTTCCACATAAAAAGTATCACTAGTCACAACTTGTTCCTGTATTCTTTCCGAACATCTCGTTTTGGAATTCAGTATATCGACCTACTATAGTAAATTCCATTCAAAATGTATAATATGTCAGATTTTTTACATATTATGTTTACTGAAACTTTATTTGGAATTTAGTATGACACTACTGGTGCAAGTATTAAGTTAGTGTTAAATTCAAAGTTTATTTATTTTTGTAGACATTTTTATTTTAAGGTTTATAAATGATTATATATGGATTTATATATAATTTAATTAGCTTTCTAATGATATATAATATTATTAAAATATTTAAATAAATTATAACAAAATAAATGTCACCATAAACCAAAGCGTTGAAGCTCAATCAAAGTTTAACCATTTTTTTTTATATAATTTTGTTCAAAAAGTTATCAAACTTAATATGCAGATTTGTAGATAATTTTATTAGCTTTCATTTGATATATGATAATATATATTAATTATATTATTTAACTAAACTACAGATGCAAATATGATAAAGTGTCTTCAAGTATTTGTTGTACTTTTGATGAACACTGGAAACATACAGCAACTTGCCATTAGGCAAATCTCGAACAACCTTTTGCATGTGACATATCATTGAAAAGGGCTCGAAGAGAGGAATACGAATTCAGTATTTGTTTATATATATACGAGGTGTGTTCAAAAAGTACCCGGAATTACTAATAATTAAATTTCGCGGGTCTGGAGTGTCTGATTGTCAAAATTTTTTTTTATTGTGTTGGTATACATGCCCCTAAAGTATGATGAAATTTTCAGCTATATTCACTGTTTACTTTGTCTGTGGTAATCGCTAAGGTTCGACGTGTTTTTCTGAGCTCGGCGATTTTTACAATGGAAGAATTGAAAAGTCAAAGAATTTGTATTAAATTTTGCGTAAAAAATGAAATAAAGTGTTGCAAAGTGCAAAAATTCACCAGATATGGCTCCGTGTGACTTTTTCCTATTCCCAAAGTTGAAGAGACCCATGAAAGGACGGCGGTTTTCCTCGATTGAAGAAAATCGCTGAGAGTGCTCAAGGACATATCAAAAAGTGAATATCAAGGGTGCTTCGAAAATTGGAAAAAACGCTGGCATAAGTGTATTATATCTGGGGGGGACTACTTTGAAGGGGACCACATTAATGTAGACGAATAAATAAATATTTTTTTGAAAAAACGAAAATTCCGGGTACTTTTTGAACAGACCTCGTATATATATATATATATATATATATATATATATATATATATATTAAAACAAAAAAAATAATTTTAAAATTTTGTTTTGCTTTAAATTCAAAGTACAATTTTTACAACAGTGCTACAATTTGAATATGTTATATATGTACTATAATAATGAAAACATAAATTCGATAAAGTTTCAGTAATATTTATTTAGCCGATTATTTTAGGCAATTTACAATTAGTTTTCTATAAATAAAATTTAATATATATCTTTACTACTTGACTGTATTCCTTTAGTATTTGATTTATAACGAAGGGTCGTACATTTTATAACTATCTGTTTATAATTCCGAACAACTTTTACGGTTTATTTACTAACCCTTTATATTTCGTTTTCTTTCATATTGAATTATTCATTTAACAGATTTATATTTTTTCGATCGTAAAATTTTCGGTAATAAAAATTATAATAATCACTTTATTACAAATCGAAAATATAAAAGTGTGTGAATTATATACCCGCATAATAAAAAAATATTAAATATGTTTAATTTTATTTGGATACATACAAAGTGTAACTGATTTTTTTGTTGCCAAGGTGGGCTTTAGAGAAAATTGTTGACTTTGTCATGGCCTAGTAGTAAAAGCTTTGATCTTGCAACGTCGATCAAATAAAATTGAAAATTTGGATTTTTGAAGAAAATATTAACTTGTCTTATAGGAAGTCAGAATGTTATAAATAATAAATTTAAATGCGATTTGAATTTTAGTCGTATTGTTAGAACTTTCGAAGTTGGCAAGTGAACCAATATTAAGCACTTGACTGTTTGATATCTTTTCCACCTGTTACTTTGTCTACATGACAATAATGCAATATCCTCTGTATTTTCCGATGTAATCCCGGTTACTACGTTTTTTTACCGTTCCTGTACGTGACAATATCAAGTCGAAGTCAGAAGTAGAGTCTGTTATTGGCAAAAGTCAATTCCGCCACTTGAACTTTTTATTCCGAGAGATCGGGGCAAAATGGAAAAATAAAAAAGATTTAGGAAAATTGAGTAAAAAACTGGGGAAAATCAATTCTTTTCTCTGTTCGAGAGTGCATAAGAGACGATATCTACTCGTTTCTGCATGTCATATTCATACAAGAGTGTATTTGTTTGTTTGGAAGATGAGAGGAGCAATTTGTTTGAGCAAATAGATAGATAAATAGATTCGATATGTAGTGTATACTCGGTATTTTGTATTTTAAATCAAATCTAAAATGTATACCTCGAAATTTATAGAGTAACAGAAAAAACTAAGCTAGTTGAACGTGATATTTTGCCTTAAGGCAAGTTGCATGAACTTCCCGAAATTGAGGTCCAGATATTTAGATGAAATGGTTCAAATGCACGATTACTTTTATATTGTGTACGTAGCTCATCTTTCGATATTATTTGATTATTTAAATTAATGGTAACATTTTTTACACAACCAGAGAAGTTTTGTAGGCTTATTTTTTCACTAATTTAAAAAAATTGGCTCCTAAAATTCTGAAATCATAGAACCAACTTTTGACACAAATTTTGAAATTTTGGCATCATATTTTTCCAAACTTTGATGAATTTTTAAAAATTAAACGACTTGTCGTAAGACCATTTAGTATGTTCTTTAGAACTCTGATGTCCTAAAGTTTCTTAAAAAAAATCAAAAATTAATTACGAAAAAACGGCTCAGCCGATCTTTGTCCAAATCTAATCAGCACGACTCCCAATAAGATAAAATAAATAAATCCTTGAAGGAGTTTTTAAATTTTCAAAATCGATTCAAAATTTTTGGCTAAAACGTGAACAACAATCTTTTCCTTTTCTTTTAATTACTAAGAAACGGCTCGGCCGATCGTTCCTCAAAACTCGGAAACGATAGACTCATCTCGATACATCGAACGGCTTCTAAATTTTTTTTGCATTGGTTTTAATAAACATTTACTAAAATTGTAGGACAAAAAAGCGATTCATGCTTTAAGTTTTAAAATAATTGAACGCGTCCTTATTAGTTCAAAAAGGCCATAATGTCACTAACACCTAGTTTATAATTATTGAGTAATCTGGTTGATTTAAGATTAAATAAAACAAAAATAAATTCGACCCTGTCCAATACATATATATGTATTTATATGGTGAGAAGTAATCAGAAACATTCTCATATCTATTATAGTGCTCTCAGGAAAATAACTGTTGAAGTTTCATTTTATTTATAGCATTTAATACTGACGTGTATATATATACATTTTATATAGAAATGTGTATATGTATATATGTATGTATATATGATGTAATCAAATAAAATCTACCCCCGAAATATATAGAACGGTCCTAAAGTGTATATATCGGTATGTAGGTGAAATTGAAACAGATCAAATGTTTCTGATATGTAGTACATTATACACATATATATATATATATATATATATATATATACGCACAAACACACACACACACATATATATATATATATATAATTATATTAAAATATGTATTAAAAATTAGTGAATAAAGTTCAAAAATTATTTTAATAAATTCTGCAGATGTTTCGAGACTATTTACTCATTTTAATGTCAATATTAATAAACATGATATAAAAGCAAAATTATGTAATAACTAGCGAATAAATAGCAAAAGATAAATTATGTTGGCAAATTTGGAATTGATACATAAGATATAGAAGCATTTACATGACATTTTGAATATATATCTGAACAAATAGTTGTTTGAATAAAAATATTGATATTATTTTCAAGAACATTTATAAATACAGATTATTTCAGTTATTTAAACAAATACTTGTTTAAGTAATTCTTGCAAATGATATAGAAAAAAAGTTACAATTTCTGTGTTTGCAAAAATTTTTAAATAATACTCAATTTCAACTTTGTCAAAAATACCTCAAGAGCATTTAGTCGTTTGTTTATAATAAAACAACAAATCAAAAACAAGAAATATCTTAAATATGAAATTAGAAATTCGGTGATATAGACTATTTTTTTCATATTTAAGTGAAAACCGATGTCACTAATGTTTGATATCAAGCTGTCCGAGGCGGGAACCTTAAACGAATGTAATACCATTGCTCTAACCACTAATGCACGGGCGGATCTTTCATAATTTATGAAACGCTTTAAGTAAGAACAAATTCATGATTCAGATAATAGTTAGTAATTAATTATATACGAATGTTGTTTTGCATTTGCGAAACTACATGAGAAACTTCTATTTATGCAAAAACTTCAACAATTAGTCTTTTGCGATTATAATTAAAACAAAACAACTATCATTTATTATAAATATATATATATATATATATATATATATATATATTCGATACGGTACAATATTAAATTTATATTTATTATCATGTGCCATTAATTTCGGAAATTCTATCACCATAAAAAGAAACGAATGTATCTATACAGATAATAAATATTATTATTTCTTAGTTATACATTTTATTACAATGTGACGTAATCAGGTAGTTTATATTAATAAGATTTTCCCGAAAATATATTGAATTGTCCTGACTGGTTTTTTACAAATGTTTTTGTAGAGCTCTTCAGGGCGCATCGTTGATTTTGGAGTTTTGTAATTTTGGTATTTTACACTTCAGTATGTCTACTTTTAGGCAAAAATATTAAAAATGATATGTCCGGAATGAAATAATTGTGTAATTTATATTTTTGTCTAACGATACACACATAAGTTACATGTGTATTCAATGAGCTCTTCAGGACGTACTGTTTGTACTAGAATGTTGTATATTAGATGTTGTATGTTATACTTGAGTATGCCTACTTTGATAACAAATGCTAAAATTGATAAGTCTCGAAAAAAATTTATTTTTAATTAAATATTTAACCTTAACACACTAAAAATGATAACTAGTGCTAGTTGGTATAATTTACCTACGCGGTATGAGGTAATAAAATAAATGTTTGTCTTTAAAGAGCTCTTCAGGACGCACCGTTGGTACTACAGTTTTGGAGTTTTAATATTTTATACTTCAGTATGTCTACATTTGGGCAAGAATATCAAAAATGATATATCCGTAATAAAATATTTGAGAAATTTATGTTTTTGCACACATGAGTTACTTGTATATTCAACGAGCTCTTCAGGACGTACTGTTTGTACTAGAATGCTGTAATTTAGATATGTTATACTTCAATATGTCTACTATGACAACAAATACTAAAACTGATAAGTCTTGAATAAAAATTATTTTTAATTAAATATTTTCTATAGCACACTAAAAATGATTACTAGTTTGTTATAATTGAGATTCGTGGTATGGGATAAAATGGATGTTTGATTTTAAAGAGCTCTTCAGGACGCACCGTTGATAATACTAGTGTTGTAATTTTGATATTTTTTACTTCAATATATCTACTTTTGTCCAAAAATCTTAAAATTTATAAATCCGGAATAAAATATGTAAGTATTTTATGTTTTTGTCTACAAAATTACACATAAGTTACTTGTACATTCAATAAGCTCTTCAGGACGTACTGTTTGTACTAGAATGTTGTAATTTAGATATGTTATACTTGAATATGTCTACTATGATAACAAATACTAAAATTGATGAGTCTTGAAGAAAAATTATTGTAAATTAAATATTTAACTTTGACACACCAAATGTGATTACTAGTGCTAGTTGGTATAATCGAGATTCATGGCAAGAGTGAATAAAATGGATGTTTGATTTTAAAGAGCTCTCCAGAACGTGCCCTCGGTGCTATGGTTTCGGAATTTTGATGTTAGATACTTCAATATGTCTACTTTTAGGCAAAAATATTAAAAATGATATGTCCAAAATAAAATATTTAAGTGATTTTTGTTTTAGTCTAGAAAGGCATACATAAGTTACTTGTATATTCAATGAGCTCTTCAGGACGTACTGTTTGTACTAGAACATTGTAATTTAAGTATATTATACTTGAATATACCTACTTTGACAACAAAGACTAAAATTAATAAAATCTTGTCTTTACACTAAATTATTATAACTAATTTAAAAAAGTACCACAAAAAATTATGCACAGTGTAAAATACATCACCTATAAAATATTTTATTTGGGATGCACCGTTTGTATAACAAGACTGTAATTTGGTTATATCATACTTGAATATGTGTACTTTGATAACAAATACTAAAATTGATAAGTTCCGAACAAAAATTATTATTAATTAAATATTTAACTTAAAAAGGGCACTGGCATTCGTTGGGATAATTAGAATTCATGATATAAAAAAATCAAATTAGTGCTCGATTTTGAAGAGCTTTTCAGGACACACTGATGGTACTACAGTTTTGTAATTTTGGTATATTGTACTTCAATATGTGTACATTGGTATACAATACTAAAATCAACAGGTTCAGAATAAAATATACAGATTTTGCATTTTTGTCTTATTGAAGTACACACTTCATATTACATTTTTATTTAAATACTCTTTTACAAAATTGTTTATAACTCCTAAAATATTTGATGAAAATAAATGTTGTATTTAGCAAATTTGTTTGTAATTAAATTGTTTACAAAATTGCCTAACATAATTAGTACACATACTGAATAATACTCGGTATTTTTCATAAACGTCATCAAAAATTCATGTTCACCAAAAACACAGTTATTTTCCCTATTACATTATCAACTATATCTTTTACTCTACAATTTTCTATTTATTATTATTTATTATTAACAAAAATTATTTAAAAAAAATATTGATGGCATATATTTAATAAAAATATTTTATTTAAAAAATTACAATATCAATTTATTTACTATTTTAAAAAAAATCGAACAAAACGATTAATATATTAATATTTTACTTATTTCCAGGATAACAGGAACCTCCCTCGTTTCCCGAGCCTGCCTCCGGCCACCACTGTAAGTTTATTTTGATTTTATATTTGAAATTTTATATTATTTTCCCAAGTACGGCCCTGTTTTAAAATAAAATGGCCAGGTGTGCATTACCAGAAGAGAATAATAAATAGTTTCCATTGTCGTTTCCATATCTCTCGATCAATCGCGATTATTTAATTATTGTGTGACTGTATGTAATAAAATTTAATTGCTTGCACATTATATAAGGTAGGGGTAGGAAATATGAACGTTTATTTTTATTTTTGGAGTTATGAACAATTTTGAGAGAGAGTATTTGAATAAAAATGTAACATGAATAAGTGTGTAGTGCAATAAGACAAAATGCGCAAAAACTGTATATTTTATTCTGGATTTATTAATTTTAGTATTGTATACTAATGTACACATATTGAAGTACAATATACGAAAATTGAGAAGCTCTAGGACTAACACTACGTCCTGAAGAGCTCTTTAAAATCAAACATTTATTTTATTACCTCATATCACGTATCTAAATTATACCGCTAGCACTAGTTATCATTTTTAGTGTGTTAAGGTTAAATATTCAATTAAAAATAATTTTTCTTCAAAACTTGTCGATTTTAGGTTTTGTTGTCAAAGTAGACATATTCAAGTATAACATATCTAAATTACAACATTCTAGTACAAACAGTACGTCCTGAAGAACTCATTGAATATACACGTAACTTATACGTGGTTTTGAAGACAAAAACATAAATTACTCAAATATTTTATTTTGAACATATCATTTTTAATATTTTTGCCCAAAAGTAGACATATTGAAGTACAAAATACCAAAACTGCAAAACCCTAGCACCAAGGGTACGTCCTGGAGAGCTTTTTAAAATCAAACATATATTTTATTACCTCATATCACGTATCTAAATTATACCTGTACTAGTTATCACTTTTAGTGTGTGTAGTTAAATATTTAATTTAAAGCAATTTTTCTTCAAGACTTGTCGATTTTAGTATTTGTCGTCAAAGTAGATATAATCAAGTATAACATATCTAAATTACAACATTCTAGTACAAACAGTACGTCCTGAAGAGCTCGTTGAATATACAAGTAGGAAATATGAATGATTTTTTATATAAAAAGATACTATAATTAATAATAATAAGAGCATTGGTTTTTTAAGCATCATATTGTTTTCTATATAGGATTTTTTTATCCCATTAGCAAATTTCGTTTTCATAAAATATTACCATTTCAATTCGTGTGTGAATTTAATGTTCTGTTTGCTCAAATAAAAAAAAAGTTCGGGTAAAAAGCTTTTGCACATTTTAAAATCGTAAAAGATCATTGGTAATTATTTACATGTCATTGGGCAGACGAAATGGTCGAATACGCTTTTAAATAAATATGTGAATGTATATGTATGTATATATGTATGTATATGTATGTATGTATGTATGTATGTATGTAGATAAGTATGTATGTATTTATAAATGTGGCTGTTTGTTGGAATGATAATAATAATAAAACCAGAAATGCATTTAGCCAGCTCTAACAGTTAAATTATATTGCTTCCGACCGGAACAAAACCGAACGGAGTACCATATGCATATAATATATAGATTATATAATATTATATAGAGAAGAGGTGTATATATATATATATATATATATATATATATATATATATTGATTGTTTCTTTTCCGAACAGTAAATCCAATAATAAAAAACAATTTGTTTTTTGAAGATGTTTAATACGACGTTTCGGAACTAGGTACGTTCCATCATCAGGTTTATTCTGTCAAATACAATGTTTTTTTAAAAAAATATTGATTAACATTAATTAACGATGGTCAATACAGATTAATTAGAAAAAAAATTTTATAAAGGAATGGATTATGTACCGGGGGATTATGTAATAAAACTTAACTAAAAAAGGTTTTATATAAAATTGAGAAGCAAAAATTATTTACCTGTAATAATTTATATATCCATATCACTAATATTTTTTTTTTGTTAAAAACACTCGATTTTTTTGGAAGATATTTGTAGATGTTACGACTACACAAGACTTAAACACACTGATATGGATTTCTGTCTGCCAGATGTAAAGGACAACGCACGGAATTCTTGGCAAAAATGATTTTTTATGGCTCTTGTTTGGTAATTTACGAAAAAAGTGGAAATATTGCTTTAGTAAATGTTGAGAAATATTATGTATATATATATATATACATACATACATGCACATGTACATGCACACCTACATACTCATAAATACATATGCACATATCTATATATTAATGTATCCACAATTATATACATGAACATATATGCATGTATATAGTGTACACACAAAAACATACATATAAGCACATATATGGATGTACATATATTATAACATATATACATGTATATATATATACACACTCAAAAATTATTAGGATTAATTATTTTTAATCAGGTTTAAAAAATTTAAATATGAGTCATGAATGAATTATTACAGGTAAATAATTTTTGCTTCTCAATTTTATATAAAACCTTTTTTAGTTAAGTTTTATTACTCTTTACCCCGGTACATAATCCATTCCTTTATAAAATTTTTTTTCTAATTAATCTGTATTGACCATCGTTAATTAATGTTAATCAATATTTTAAAAAACATTGTATTTGACAGAATAAACCTGATAATGGAACGTACCTAGTTCCGAAACGTCGTATTAAACATCTTCAAAAAACAAATTGTTTTTTATTATTGGATTTACTGTTCGGAAAAGAAACAATCAATATATTGAAAAAATCCAGGACTTATCTATTGAATATACATATGTATATATTTGTAAAATAAGGCGAATACGTTCGTGTAATATGTTTTTTCCGGTAATTTTACATTTGGACTTATCTTGTTCATCTAAATTACTTTATATATACACTTACTTGTATATATATATATATATATATATATATATATATATATATATACATAAATGTATTTATACATCCTCAATCAACCCCGTACAAAATAAAATAAAAAATGTAACAATGGAAAAAGGCACATTAGTACCTCGTATTGTTACCTTATCTTGATTTCGAGGTAATTTTTACACAGATTTCATAAAAAAGTAATAATTAGGGTTTGTCCAGGGTGTATTTATAAATCATTTATTAACCCTAGTAAATTGGCTGGAGCGAGTCGAACTCCTAAATAATTAGTAGATATGTAGCGGGTTGCCAACACGCATAGCGGCTTGTCAACACGCATCACATGTCTCTGGACAGATTGGCCCATATAGTGACAGCACTGAGAAAAACAAAAGGAAATTCAAGTGTCAGACCGGACACGGTTTTTGTTTGCTCCATGTTCGAAATGCCAAAATTATAATTCTTAACTTTTTTACCTTTTTTTATATAAATACTCAAATAATATCTACGTTGTGTAAATGATAAATATAATCACACATAGTGTTGTTACTATTGTCATAATAAACAATATACGTAGTATAAAGAACACGAGTTTCTTTAGTGGTGACCGCAAACGTGAATTAATAGCACGCATATAGAAGGAAAGAAGGTAAGAAGATCAAGACACATTTAGAAGTAACAAAAAAAAATTGAAGTCTCATGAATTATTAAGAAAAGAATTTTTAAAAAAATATATAATTAATATAAATGGCTCACAACCGCCATAACTCTAAGAACATTCTAATCCTACAATTGAGACTCCGACCACGAGAGAGCACTTCGAGAACAACAACAACACGTGCTCAATAAATCACTTATTATCCTGGTAAATAAGTCGATAATAAGCACCATGGCAGCAGACAGGGAGCACCAGCAATCATCGGCAACCGCCACTCAACCGCTAACTCACCAGCGAAGGGCCACATACAATCAACCGCTAACTCACCAGCGAAGGGCCACATACAATCAACCGCTAACTCACCAGCGAAGGGCCACATACACTCAACCGCTAACTCACCAGCGAAGGGCCACATACACTCAACCGCTAACTCACCAGCGAAGTGTCAAATATACTCAGCCGCTAACTCACCAGCGAAGGGCCACATCTACTCAACCGCTAACTCACCAGCGAAGGGCCACGTAAGCAATCAACAAACTCAACAAGCCAACACGGCATTCAAAACGGCCACGGCCACAAACAAATAAAATTTATCACACAATCTCAACCAAAAGAAATTTACAAGGAAGTTCAAGAATGGCAGTCAGAGATGCGAAACAATCTTTTTCATTAGGGCGGAGTGATGTAGCGGGTTGCCAACACGCATAGCGGCTTGTCAACACGCATCACATGTCTCTGGACAGATTGGCCCATATAGTGACAGCACTGAGAAAAACAAAAGGAAATTCAAGTGTCAGACCGGACACGGTTTTTGTTTGCTCCATGTTCGAAATGCCAAAATTATAATTCTTAACTTTTTTACCTTTTTTTATATAAATACTCAAATAATATCTACGTTGTGTAAATGATAAATATAATCACACATAGTGTTGTTACTATTGTCATAATAAACAATATACGAAGTATAAAGAACACGAGTTTCTTTGATCTGTAGCGACCTGTCAACACACATCGCATTTTAACTTGACAGATGTTCATTATTTGAAGCTCATCATAGTGTCAGCTCAAAAACAAAAAGTTCAAGTGTCAGATCAGATCTCGTTTTTGTTTGCTCCATGTTCGAAATGCCAAAATTATAATTCTTAACTTTTTTACCTTTTTTTATATAAATACTCAAATAATATCTACGTTGTGTAAATGATAAATATAATCACACATAGTGTTGTTACTATTGTCATAATAAACAATATACGTAGTATAAAGAACACGAGTTTCTTTAGTGGTGAGTGATCTGTAGCGACCTGTCAACACACGTCGCATTTTAACTTGACAGATGTTCATTATTTGAAGCTCATCATAGTGTCAGCTCAAAAACAAAATATGGAGGCTTGGTCCATATTAAATACCAAAATGATAGACAATAATAAATTTCATAAAATATTATTTATATTTCGTTTATTTTATATATGATTAATATCCACGACACTATGTGTTGTCATACTAATCGTTAATAAAATGTTATTGGTATTTTCGTATTTATAATTGAAAAGAAAGGTTTTAAGAATCATACATTTTAGGCAAATTCGACTAGGGAGAAACAAAAGCCGTGTCCGATCTGACACTTAAATTTCCTTTTGTTTTTCTCAGTGCTGTCACTATATGGGCCAATCTGTCCAGAGACATGTGATGCGTGTTGACGAGCCGCGATGCGTGTTGACAACCCGCTATATCACTCCTAAAGAAACTCGTGTCCAGATCGAGTGATCTGTAGCGACCTGTCAACACACGTCGCATTTTAACTTGACAGATGTTCATTATTTGAAGCTCATCATAGTGTCAGCTCAAAAACAAAAAGTTCAAGTGTCAGATCGGATCTAGTTTTTGTTGGCTCAATGTTCGAAATGACAAAATTATAATTCTTAACTTTTTTCCTTTTTTTATTATAAATACTGAAATAACATCTACGTTTTTGTAAATGATCAATATAATCACACATAGTGTTATTACTATTGTCATAATAAACAATATTCGTAGTATAGAGAACACGAGTTTCTTAATTATGGCGCTGGTGGGCCATATATTATTAATTAATTAATTCTTGAATGAAATCGCAATAATTTTATTTCAACTCGATAATGACTGTTTATTAATGTCTCAATTGATAAAGATGTTGATATTACATTAAATCAAATCTAAATTTCGATCACGAGAAAACGCTCGTTGGCAAAAAACTCGATACAATATTTTCGATCGTTTTTAAAAAGCGCGACAATAATATTCGATCGTATAAAAACAATCAGATCGTTATAGCTTGCTTGATGCCAGATCCGAATCAACGTAGCCCAATATAATTTAGTTTTGTCATCAATTGACGTTATTCAACTGACATCTGTCATATGGTGTTTATTCCGCCATTGTCATCAATTGACGTCCTTCAACTTCATATGGTGTTCATTCCGCCATATAACTCCCCTTCAAAAGAAAAAGAGGTATCCGGTAGAAATAAATGAATTTGATTATTAAAATTTGAAGGAGACTTTTTTAGGCTTCATCTTTTTTGGAGGGTCAATCGATAACTCCAAGTTATGTGATTTAAATTCTTGAGATGAGCTTGGTTGACTGTTATCTATTTTAACTGTGTATGCTGGTTTTAGTCTGTCAACCGATATGTTCTTATCAGTACCATCCATAGAAATTTTGAACACTTTGTCTGAAATTCTTTCTATAATTTCATATGGTCCACTATATGGAGGCTCAAGTGGTTTTCTAATATGATCAGATCTTACAAATACATGAGTGCATGTATTTATGTCCTTAAGCACAAACATATTGGCTTTATTATGATGAGCTGTGGCTGTAGGTTTAATATCCCGCATTATTCTTCTGTGGTAGTCCAGAAATGCTTGTGGATCGGATGACAGTTCTTTAGTTGTGAAAAATTCGCCTGGTAGTCTTAATGTGGTTCCATAAACCATCTCAGCAGGAGATGCTTTAAGGTCTTCTTTGTATGAAGAACGTAAACCTAGTAAGACTACAGGTAATACTTCGATCCAAGGCTCAGGAGAGCACATTAAAGCTGCTTTCAGAGTTCTATGCCAGCGTTCAACTAGGCCATTGGACTGAGGGTGATATGCCGTTGTCCGTATTTTCTTAGCACCTATTGCATTCATTAATGATTTGAATATAGCTGATTCAAACTGGCATCCTTGGTCGGATGTTATCACACATGGTGTACCAAATCTTGATATCCAGTTTGAAAATAGGGCTTGGACAATCGTGTCTGCAGAAATGTCCTTTAGAGGAACAGCTTCTGGCCACCTTGTAAATCTGTCGATAATTGTTAGGCAATAAGGATATCCATTAATATTAGGCAATTTGATTATGTCAATGTGAATATGCGAAAATCTGTTTTCAGGAATAGGAATATGGATAGGAGTGAGGTGATTATGTTTATGAATTTTGGATTTTTGGCAAGGAATGCATTGACGTGCCCACATGGTGACGTCTTTACCAATCCCAGGCCACACATATCTTCTTCGCAACTCCCTTGAAGTAATCCTTATGCTTGGGTGTGCATTTCCATGTACAATGTCAAAAGCAATTCTGCGAAGACTTTGTGGAAGGTAGGGCTTCACACAATTATCTTGCCTGTTGCAATAAACTGGATACCCCCCTAATGTCAATTTTTGAAGATTAATAGAGGTGTTGCCGTTCAATATAGTTTGCATTTCAACGTCCTTACTCTGTTCTTGTGAAATTTCCTCTTCGGTTAGCTTTGATGGCATTTGAATGGCATTGATCCTGGACAACGCATCAGCAACAACGTTCTGATCACCCTTCACATATAATATCAGTGGAAAACTGTGATATGTATTCTAGCTGCCGTCGCTGACGATCTGATGCTTTCTCCAGTTTTTGTTGAAATGCGTGTGTGATTGGCTTGTGGTCTGTCTTGATTATAAAGTGCCTTCCTTCTAATAGATATTCAAAATACTTTAAAGCCGCAAAGATGGCTAGTAGCTCGCGATCGTAAGTTGAATATCGCTGTTCAGTAGCTGTGAGCTTTCTGGAAAAGAAACCTATAGGGTGCCATGCACCATTTTCTTCCTGCTCCAGAGTTGCTCCAATGGCTGTTGTGGATGCATCTGTAATTTAATTAATATTTGCTATACTTGAAGGAAAATGAAGAAGAGTTGCATTTGCTAGAGCTTCCTTCAGCTTGCTAAATGCTGAATGAATTGTCATTCCATTCAATTTTAGTCTTGTCGTTTTTAACTGAGGACTTCACATACTCATAAAGAGGTGCTTGTATATTTGCTGCCTTGGGTATTGATTTACGATAATAGTTTACCATTCCCAAAAATCTTCTGAGTTCTATAACTGTCGAAGGTTTTGGGTAATTAATAATTTTCTCTACTCGGTCTGGTGAAGGAGAATATCCTGCAGCACTCAGTTTGTAACCGAGGAAGTTAACTTCATCTTTTCCAAAGGCACATTTCTCTAAGTTTATTGTAAGAGAATATTCCTGTAGCCTCTCAAAAACCAATTGAAGATGACGACGGTGCTCATTCATATCAGTCGACATTACCAGGATGTCGTCTATATAAATGAAAACAAAATTAAAATCTTGGAATATGTGATTGATAAACCTCTGGAATGTCTGGGCAGCGTTTTTGAGTCCAAATGGCATACGTAGATACTCGAAGAGTCCCCATGGTGTGATAATTGCAGTCTTTTGTATATCCTCTTCATGCATGGGTACTTGGTGGTAAGCTTTTTCTAAATCTATTGTAGAAAATACTTCTTTTGATGAAGATTATTGAATACATCTTGTATTAATGGTGGAGGATACCTGTCGGGCAGCGTGTTTGCGTTCAGCCTCCTGTAGTCTCCACACATTCTGAATGTGCCATTCTTTTTGGGAACCATGTGAATAGGGCTTGCCCATGGACTGTTGGAAGGCCTCAAAATGCCCCTATTCAGGAGATCTTGTATCTCGGACCTGGCTGCAACAGCCTTTTCTCCGAAGATCTTCCTGAATCTGGAAGCTAATGGTGGACCTGTTGTGGTTATCCTGTGGGCAAAAAGAGATGATTTATTATTGGTGGTTACCTGTGGCTTTGTTATTGCGATGTATTGTGCCAGTAAATCCTTGAAGGGCTCTGCCGGGTTGACAGTGGAGATGTTAACTTGTTGTGCCTTGAGTACCTTTCCATCAGAGGTAAGGCCTGTAGTCGAATCAATCAATCTTCTACCCTTCAAGTCTATTAATAAATTGTAGTTGCTTAGGAAATCAGCTCCTATTATGGCTGTGGCTACATCGGCAACAATAAACTGCCAGCTAAAGCTTCTGCGTAAAGATAAATCCAGTTCCAGAGTTCTCTTTCCATACGTGGATATTCTGCTAGAGTTTGCTGCAAATAGAACTAACTCTTCCTTAGGATGACCATCGGCAAACTTCTGAGCTGGTAAAATGGATATAACTGATCCTGAATCTATAAGAAATTGGATTGCCGTCTTTCTGTCTGATATATGAAGACGGAGCTCAGAGCAGACAGAATTTACTTCACCGTCATGGCAAGCTCCACTTAATGACGGTGAAGTAAGTTTTTTGACTGGTTTAGAGATTTAAGCAGGCAGGGCTCTTCACACTTTGTGGCCTTCTCCCCATATCTGTAATGATAGTAGCAAACCGATCCACGTGAAGGTGTCCTGGACCTATGTCGAGAACCACTTCTAGAACTTGACTGATTGAGTTGTTCACTTCTTGATCTTGACTGGTTGAGTTGTGATTCTTGCTGATCATTTCTCTGTCTTTCAGTGTTCAACATTGCCTTTAGTTCCTTGATTTCCTGGACGCATGACATAAGAAGAGTTTCGTGGCGGTCCAGTCTCTGTTCTACTGAAGACTTGTGTGTTGTGGACATCACATGTGATGTGGGACTACAGTGATCGACTAAAATATCGGCAACTTCCGCCAGGGCTTCCGGACCAAGATGGCGAGAAACTATTAATTGTGGCCGAATATGGTGTGGCAGGCGTTCTGACCACAATTTAATTATGATGTCTTCACTGACCTCTCCCTTAGCCAAATTCATCATTTCTCGTAGGAGCTGTGATGGTTTCTTCTCTCCTAGAGTTAAGTTTTTTAATAGCTTGTCAATTTGCTTACCTCTAAATTCAGACATTCTGCTTAATATAGTGTTTTTGATATATTCGTATTTGCCTGTCATTGGTGGATTACGGAGGACATCCTGGATGAGGCGCAGTGTCTCGAAGTCTAGGGCTTTGAGTACTGCTGTGTACTTAGTATTTTCACTCCTGATCCTAGCAGACTGAAACTCATGTTCAATAACTAAAAACCATAAGTCTGGAGAATCTCCATTGAATGGAGTGAGACGGTGATTGTTAAATGCTGCTATATTGTATTGATCAGCATAACTGTCATGTTCATGTTCAGAAACACGAGGACTGCTCGTGTTAAAGATCGCCTCGTGATCCAGATCGATCAGAGATCTGTTGAGCGCTGTTTCGTCATTGACGGACGTAGATCGAGTCGACATGTTGATAAAAATTGGTATAATTTACCTTTATTAATTTACTTGTATTTGACAAGTGTTTTTCTTTCTCCGTCTGACGTCACCAATTATGGGTACTAAGACGTTGAGAATGTCTCTTGCTTAATGATTTCACTTACACGTTCGGAGTCACCAATTATGGCGCTGGTGGGCCATATATTATTAATTAATTAATTCTTGAATGAAATCGCAATAATTTTATTTCAACTCGATAATGACTGTTTATTAATGTCTCAATTGATAAAGATGTTGATATTACATTAAATCAAATCTAAATTTCGATCACGAGAAAACGCTCGTTGGCAAAAAACTCGATACAATATTTTCGATCGTTTTTAAAAAGCGCGACAATAATATTCGATCGTATAAAAACAATCAGATCGTTATAGCTTGCTTGATGCCAGATCCGAATCAACGTAGCCCAATATAATTTAGTTTTGTCATCAATTGACGTTATTCAACTGACATCTGTCATATGGTGTTTATTCCGCCATTGTCATCAATTGACGTCCTTCAACTTCATATGGTGTTCATTCCGCCATAGATATATGGAGGAATCAAAAATTTGTTATCACTAAAAATTAACACTTAAAGACAAATTTGTGGTCTATTTCTAACCAAAAATTAAAACAATCTTTAAAAAGATATGAGTTTGGTATATATTTCATTAGTTTTTCTTACGTATCTATCAAACTGCTGTTTTATTTAAATATTAGATTTGTTTCTTCAGAAAAACTTCAGACTTCGAATAAATTATTAAATTTTGAATTCGCTAAAGTTAACTTACGTGTAAGTATATTTTTATAGCTAGCTTGTCCATTTTTTTTATAATTAAACCACTATTCGCAAGCCTATAATATTTTACAACAAAACGGTCTGGTCAATTCATACCAAACCTCAATTTTAACTAATATATTTGAACAGTCTTTGAATTGTTAAAATTGTTTCCGAATTTTTGACTAAAATGTAGACAATAGCTTATGGTGGAAAACGGTTCGGCCGATTTAATCAATTCTAGTCCCTATCGAGATACATCAATTGACTTTTAAATTTTTAAAATTGGTACAGTTGTTTTTGAGAAACTTTTCACTGAACAGTTTGTTTAAATTTTGCTTAAAAAATTATATGAAATAAGCACATTATAACTTTAATCCTCTAAAAATAAGTTTTACTTTAACCTGAATCAAGATTTCTAAAATGATTTCTACTAACGAGCAAACTAAAAATATAAAAAATAAAATTTACTGACGAGCAAACTGATTAAAGAAAATTTAATGAAAAAAACTCTACTGACGAGCAAACTAAATCTAAAAATTCAAATAATAAAAAAGGACTCTACTGACGAGCAAACTGAAACTGGAAATTAGAATTAAAAAAAAACTACCGACGAGCAAATAAAACAAGGCAATTGACATGAAATAGAACTCTACTGACGAGCAAATTATTTTTAAGAATAATAAAAAAGGACTCTACTGACGATCAAATTGAATCTAAAACTTTAACAAAAAAGGACTCAACTGACAAGCGAACTAAATTCAGAAAGATAACAAAAAAGGACTCTACTGACGAGCAAATTGAATTTAGAACTTAAGCGAAAAATGACTCTACTGACGAGCAAATTATATTTAAGAATGACAAAAAAAGAACTCTACTGACGAGCAAATAGTATCTAGAAATTAATATAATAAAAATAGGACTCTACTGACGAGCAAAATTAATCTAGAAATTAAAATTAAAAAAAGATTGTACTTGCGTGAGCAATTAAAATTATAAAAAGGAGTGTTACAGAGGAGAATTATAAAATTTATCAAAATTATAAAAAAAATTCTAGTGACAAGCAAATTGAATCTAGAATTTACACAAAAGAGAACTCTACTGAAGAAAAAAAGGTTATTGACAACCAAACTAAATCTTCGATTTATACTGAAGAGCTTATTATCAGTATAAGCATATTGAAACTAGGTGAGCTATTAAACTTTGAAAAGGACTCTACTGACAACCAACCCAAAATATAAATAAAATACAATTCCATTTCACAAGTTTTATCTATAAAATTTTTTTCTCCATCAATTACATAATATCTCTCGATCGGCATTAATTTTCCGATACGTATCCGTTGCATATGTCAAACGCATTAGTCATAAGCTACTGCCACGTAATTGTTACGTTAAAATCTAACATTTGTCCTTAATAGTATTTTTATTCACAGCAACAAAATGTCGATTATCGAATACTACAGGTAACCATATGAATATGAATATATTCATTACAACCGCATATGTCCTAAATATTCGAAAATTAAATCAGAATCCCTTTCCCCTCTTTTGAAGGGCATATGTTACGGAAATGGAGTCCTTCGGCTTCATCAGAGAAAAAGATATACATATAAACACCTGCTCACAGGTACAAATGCTAATTAATAAGGGCCGAGGACTAAGGGCAGGTTGAGGGTGTAAATATGCTAATTTTTGGTATCACACAAAAATATGTCGCTTTTTAATATCTGTTTGAGAAGGGTTGTTTATTTTGTTAGGGTGAAGACAGCAACTACACTGACGAGATTTCTTATAAAATATTAAAAAAATACTCTTGGATATTTTATTAGTTTTATTTCTTATAGTTTTTTTCTAATTTTTATTTCTCGAATTAGTTTGATGGTTAATAGAATTCTTTCTATTATTTTAATTTTTAGACTTAGTTTGCTCGGCAGTAGAGTCCATTTTTGTCAAAATGCTAAGTTTAATTTGTTCGCCATTTTATCATTATAATTTCTAGATTCAGCAGAGTCATTAAAATTCTATTATAGATTCAAGTAGAATTCTTTTTTTAATAGAATTCTAGATTCAATTTGCTCGTCATTAGAGTCCTTTTTATTTTAATTTCTATATTCAGTTCACTCGTCAGTAGAGTCCTTTTTCTTCCAATTTTTGAATAGAATTTGCTCGTCGTTAGAGTCCTTACTTGATAGAATTCTAAATTCAATTCGCTCGTCAGTAGAGTTTTTCATTTGAATTTTTAAATTAAGTTTGCTTGTCAGTAGAGTCTTTTTCTGCTAACTTTCTAAATTCAGTTTGCTCGTCAGTAGAGTCTTTTTTATTATCTTAATATCTAGATTTATTTTGATCGTCGATAGAGTTCTTTCTATTGCAATTTCTAAATTCATTGTTTGTCAGTAGAGTTATTTTTCATCACTTTTAAATAAGAATTTTCTCGTCAGTTTGTTGGTCAGTAGAGTTCCATTTTATCATTATAAATTCAAGATTCAGCGTTTCTCGTTAAAATTCTAGGTTCAATTTGCTTATTAGTAGAGTTCTTCTTTAGTAGAATTATAGATTCACTTTGCTCGTCAGTAGAGTCCTTTTTGATACGATTCTAAATTCAATTTACTTTTCAATAGAGTCTTTTCTTAATTTCAACTTCTAAATTCAGTTTGCTCGTCAGTAGAGTCCTTTCTTATTGAAAAACAGATAAATATTCATGAAGAATAAATGAGGTTAATAAATTTTAAAGATCGTTCTCACGAAAAGAGAAGTTTTGGGATTATCTTTAAAATAGAGGTCCATATTTAGCTTGCCCAGAAAAATTTAAAGAAAAAAGGACTCTACTGGCGTAATAATTAAAAAAGGCTAGAGATATTATAATACAATTTTAACGCGAAGGAAAATTCTGAATAATTTATAGCAGATTTTGATTGAGGGCAAGTTCAGGTTTGGTTTGCTAGCAAAAATAGATGATTTATTTAGAGAACAGAGAACTCTACTGACGAGCAAAATGTTAAAAATTAATATAAACAAACATTTACGTTAAACAATATTTGGAAACTAGGTTTGACAAAAAAAACTCTACTGACGAGCAAACTGAATCTAAACTACACAGAAGAATACTGACTTCAGAAACTAAAATAATAAAAAAGGACTCTACTGACGAACAAAATAAGCAATCAAAATGATTAGAAAAGGACTTTACTGACGAGCAAAATGAATCTAGATTACTCAAAAGAACTGTAGAGACAAACAAATTGAATCTGGAAATTAAAATGATAGAAAAATGATTGTACTGACAAACTAACTAAAATCTAGAAAATCAAAGCAAAAGGGACTCTACTGACAAGCAAAATGTCGTACTGATGCCTATTTTTTTTAAGCAATGTGAGTGTGAATTGTTTTTACAATGAAAAAGAACTATACTAACAAGCAAATTGAATCTAAATTAAACAAAAGGACTCTACTGACGAGCAAATTAAATCTGTTTTTCTAAAAAGGAGTTTACTGACTATATTTGTTAATTTGTCAAAGTAGTTTCATGTGCCTGCCTTTGTCTATGTAATAATTACATAATAAAAAAAGAGTGCGCGTAAGGATCACACGCGATTGAAGTAAAACTTTTAATATTGTATGAGCAGGCAATTAAGATAAAAATAAAAAAAACATCATATTTGAATTTTAAAAATCATATATTAATAATCACATAACATCAATAACACAGTTTAAAACAACAACGATAGATTAATTGCTATCATATTTCACATATGATATAATAGGTTTGTGATAACTAAAATGAGAGACATGAATTTTGCTTTGTAAACTATTGAATTGTCCTGGCTGGTGGTTGATATATTAGGAGGTATGTTCTGGATCACCAGTACGACCAGGAATTGTAATGATAGGCTGGACCCGAGCGGTAAACAGTTGAATAGTTGTTGAAATATTATATTTGTGATGTGGACTCTCCAGAGTCCACTGGTAGTGTGATAGGCCTTTAGGACGAACAGCGATTTGATAGTAAATTGTAAACACACTTCTTTCTTCGAATGATACTTTATTATTCACTATTGTTACAATTAATATTTGTTGATAACCTTTTGGTTATCATATCAGCAAAGACTACATTTTACTGAATACTATGTCTGACTAACTCTATGTCTGTCTCCGAGTCTTACTCCAGGTTTGACTGCCTGTCTAACTTTTGTCTAACTCTTATATACTAATTTATTGTTTACAACCTATTTACAAAATCCAACAGTAAGCACTTCCGATGTCCGCGTAACCTACATATAACTAGCAACGCGTTTTGTAATTATTAAACAAAAATAATGATTCGAATTGTTATTACAGTTCAATATATACGTTATATATGTACACATAAATATATGTACTGGGAGTTTATGTACATGAATAGGGGAGACTGGTGGCCGAAGGAAATATAATGGAATGAACCTTAAATCGAAGAATATCATATTCGACTAGTTAATTAAATTTCGAATATTTTTAGAATTTTTTGTGAATTGTGGATCACTTTTTTGAGGTTTTTGCATCTTTTTTTTCACTCTTAGATCATTTTTGGGATTCTTAGATCATCGAGAAGAATAGATTTTACACTATTTTTAATAAACGTAAAGCTAATGGACGCACCGTTTGTATTACTACTAAACTTTGTGTATAATATTTATAACAATTTTACTATTCGACTAATTTTTTAAATATTGTGTATTATGAATAATTTGCTTCTGAGTTTTTCAGAATTTGCTTGATAATTGCATTGAGACCACTGCAAGTTTATTCTAAATATTTTTATAATTTTTGTAGTTTTTGAGGAATTTTGGATCATTTTTTGACCAATTTTTAGATCCTTTTTTTATTCGTTATTTATTGTGAGTCTGAGATCTTTTAGTCACTTCTAGGTGATGTTTAGATCCTTTTTGTTACGTACGTATTTTTTATGTGTTTAGATCCTTTTTGTTACGTCAAGATTATTTTTTGTATGTTTAGATCTTTTCCTTATGATATGCTTTACATATTTTAGTGACCTAGATAATTATTTTGGCTCATTGATCATTATTGTCACTCTAAGAGCTTTCTTGTAATGTTTATATCATTTTTGTGTCTTTTGGATCATTATTATAATCTTTAGATCATATTTAAGGAATCTAGATCATTTATCTATTCTTTATATTATTTTTGTAATGTTTTGATATTTTTTGTAATTTCTGAATTATTTTTAAGACCTTATATTATTATTCTGACTTTTAGATTATTATGGAGGCTTTTAGATAATTTTTTGATGCTTGGATTATTTTTGTAATATTTTAATTATTTTTATGGCATTTATCATTTTTGAAACTGTATGATCATTTTTGAGACTTTTAGATCAATTTTGAGATCTTTCTTGTCTTATAGATCTTTAGATCCTTTTTTAACGTGGCTCTGAGATCATTTTTGTACTCAAATCAATATTGAAACTTTTAGATCATTATTGTCACTGCCAAATCATTTTTCCTATCGTTAGATCATCATTGTACTTTTCAAATCATTATTGTGATGTTTAGATCATTTTTGTGGTTTTTAGATCTTTTCTACAATTTTTTATCGCTGTTGTGCCTTAGAGATCTTTATTGTGACTCCTAGATTATTTTTGTACTTTTAGATTATTAGTTCATCTTTGTGAAGTCTAGCCTAGATCATTTTCATGACTTATATCATTTTTATGAAGTTTGAATCATTTTTGTGCTTTATAAATTATTTTTGAGACTATTTTGATAATTTATGTAGCTTTTTAATCTTCATTGTTGCTTTTGTTACTATTATCGTGATTTCTAGATCATTTTGGTCGCGTCTAAATCATTTTGTTACTATCAGATCATTATCATGACTTGCAGATCATTTTATTTTGACTCCTATATCATTTTGTAGTTTTAGATTATTTTTATAACTATCAGATCATTATTGTGATTATTTGATCAATATTATGACTTTCAGATTTTTTGAAGAAATTTAGATCATTTTCATGACTTCTATATCATTTTGAGACTATTAGATTATTATTATGACTTTTAGATAAATAATTCTACTTCTCGATTATTATTGTAACTTTCAGATCATTTCTGTAACTTTTAGATTATTATTTCTTAGGTCTTAGATCATTTTTGTGACTTTTTGATAGGATCTCCTAGATAATTTGTGACTTTCATGATTTTCTTGATTTTCTTGCCTTTCTCGTAAGAGTCATTAACTTTCCTAAACGATCCGTCGACTCGAAATGGTACGTTTATCTTTTATCTTTATCTTTGATGTGACGTAATTGTAAGCAGATAAAACGGAATGTGTGACGTGTAAATACGTCAAGGAACATTTCACATGTACGAGGGAAATTAGACAATCGAAATATGTACTCGTACGTGCATTGTAAGTACATGAGAAGCATTAATTTAGACATTTTGAATATCAAATATTATCTTTTTTTTTTCATATTGATGCAAATCAATATATCAGACGACCATAATATTTTTATTGTATATACTTATGCTCATATTAATTTAGATATTTTGTTCTTGCTAAAATATCACTTAATACATTTAAAAATTATATTATAATAATTTACCTCAACTCGTGTTAATTACTATTTTTGGA
>NW_020536844.1:0-19839 GCF_003426905.1 Ctenocephalides felis
CCGAAAACGGTAACTCAGTTTTTAAAGAGAACGGAGCGTCCGATTTGAATAATTCAAAAAACATTTCACTTGTATTGACAAGATGAACAATCGATAAATTTTCATGAAGGTAGGTCTAGCGGTTTCGGAGATATGGAGGGAAAAAACTAAAAAAATGAGCCATTTGGCGGTCAAAAATGATCATTAGACATATGCACATCAAATTATCAGATATTATAGAGATTTTAACAATAAGTATACATTTGTTAACATTTCTATGGGTTCCGTACCAATGCTTTGCGTTAGACAGCGACGCGGCGCTTACGCGCTTTATATTTTGTCCCTATGCAGTTAAAGCAGTACGATTGCTTTGAAAAGAAGTTCAGATCTTCTACAATATGTCAAATAAAGAAAAAAAATTTTTTTTCAAAAAAAAAAAATTAAAGAAAAAATGTTTTTTTAAAAAAAAATTTTTTTTTCAAAAAAAGTTATTTTTTTGTCCAATTTATAGTTTCTCAAAAATCTTATTCTTTCAAAGTAATTTTTTTTCAAAAATGTTAATTGTTTTAAAAAAATAATAATTTTTGGTACGGGAAGTTCCAGCAATTTGCCTTAAGGCACGATGCCTTAATTGCCTTAAGACAAATTCCACTTACAGCTAGTTTTTTTTTCAAATATTTGTATGCACTAAATATTGGTCAAATCACGTTTGACATTAAAACATTTTACTTGAATAAAATAGTTTCAATTATGGATCAATGCCTAAGAACAACTATATTATAATATTTCACCATCTGAAAAAACCTCATCAATTATATATATATATATATATATATATATACATATATATATATATATATATATATATATACATATCCTCTCATATTCAAATTTAGCGATAACTTCTCACTTATATTTTTGCTTAAGTTTTCATTTCATTTCCAATCGTTCTACGGCACTATCAAACGCGCAGATAAATGGAATATTACCTTTGGATTTTTCAGAATAGATATGATTCATTTTTTATTCCGATAGCTGTATTATTGAACTATTGGAATAAGAACTCTTGAATCATTTTATCAAAATGCACAGAGCTGCAGAAAATTTGTGGTTAAAGTTCCAGTAAGATATGGCTTTGCGCTTTAGAATTTCAGGTGTGTTATATTTATTCCTTTGTTTGAACAAAAATGTCAGAGAAAAGTCATGGAATTATATAGTTTATTTCGTTATTCAAGATTGCAATTATGCATACTAAGGAATCATTTGCATTTAATAGTAATGCATCGTTATTTATTAATAATGTTTGTGGAACACTTAATTGTTTTTTGTCACTTGATTTACAGATGTTTTCATTTTACTATTTATTATTCCAATAATAAAATACACTAGTGGTGACTGGCATCGCGCCTAAAAGCAAATTGTTAGAACTTTCCGTACCGAAAATTAAAGTTTTTAAAAAAGCTTTAAATTTTTTTAAAACTTTGAAAAAATTAGATTTTTGAGAATTTTGCAATTATTTTCATAATTTGATTTTCTTGAACTTTTTTTAATGCAATCACGCTGCGTCAAGACAGTCTAATAAATATTTGCATGGAACTCAAAGAAATTTGAACAAAATTCGTTTTAATTATTAAAATCTCTATAAAATATCTGATGATTATTTGTGCATATGTCTAGCAATCACTTTTGACCGCTAAATAGCATATTTTGTTACTTTTACATTAAGTCTCCGAAATCGCTAGATTTGCCTAGGCAAATATTTTATCAGTACTTCATTTCATTAATACAAATAAAATGTTTTTTAATCATTCAAATTGGACCCTCCGTTTTCTAAAAAACTGAACTCCGTGTTCCCAAAATCGTCGACAAAATTGTATCCGAACACACACATACATCCATTTTTGATAAGGTATGCCAAACTGTCAGAAACGTTTGAAACGTAAAGATCTGCAAAAAAAATATTCCCGATTTTTTTGTGATTAATATAACTTACCCTACGAGCAGTTAATATAAAAAAAACCTATTTTAAACATAGCATTTTCTTCACAGATTAAAATTAGAGATTTATTTAAGTTGATTGCGGTAAATAACATTTAATATTCTATTTTCATTAAAAATTCAATTGTTGTCACTTTGAACAAACTAGCTTATGAACACATAAAATTTAGTTTTGATCATAAAATGTGAAGTTCCCCTCTTATCTACATATTTCCAACACAGATATAGAATACTAAGAATTTGTAACTAAAACAAACATTTTGTAGTGTTGTATTTCGAAAGTACGACAATGAAAATGTTATTGTAGATATAAGCAAATTATAGTTCAGTATTTATAATTATGAGTAAACGCAAAATTAATATATTTCGATAATTTTTTTTTTTTTTCGAAAACCGTAAAATCGAAAACGAGTACCTTGAAAAACAGGGGATAGATATAGTGTAATTGATAATATTTTGGCTTCACTAATTATAAATGTTTTATATATGAAAGGATTTGAAAATTCATTTTCGTAACACCTTTCACGGCGTTATCATGTGGATTTCTCATTCTACCATATTACTCAGAAATATTCGTATATCCATTCACACGGAGTACACCCCTAATCCGATATTTCGCACCTTGTGTAATTTACACGGAACTTGTCTCTGCTCGCGTAATAATCCCTCGACCCATTCATTTGTCGCCCGCATATACGTATGCAAGTCGTCATAATATTCTTGGCCGTAATTTGTACCCGGCGTGTCCGAAGCTTCCGCCTTTGTGTTTGAAATGGCACGTCCACGCACGGACAGTTCAGGTATGATGTATAAGCGTTGATGGAGCTCCTACAAATAGACCACGCGCTGGCTTTAGCTTGAGCATGCGAAATGGGTAGAGGAGGGTATTTTTTAAATCTCCGGAAAGTAAAAGCATTTTTTAGTATGGTAAGATCTTTCCCAATGCCAAATTTGGATAGTTTCAAAAAAGTTACGTGCTAACTGATATAAGGTAGAAAGTGGCTTAAAGGACCGCACGCGTAAAGGTGTCCACCACTGATATCTCAAAAACACGTGAAGTTAATAATTTCTCACTATTTAAAAGTAGAGGAAAAAAGATGTACAACCAGCCAGCCACCACTTTGATTTTTAGTACCTTACTATCGGGAGATAAAGGGCAATGTTTGGAATTCCATAACAAAAGTTTTTTTTTATTGTTAGTTTTTTGGTTGTAAGCACTGTTGTTTAGTTTACGACACGTCAATAAAGTTTTTTGTATGCATTATTCAATTGTTTTATAAGATGTATTGTTAATTATTAGTTAGATTGAACAGTTTTTTTTATATAACCTCCATCTTACACATGGGGGGGGGAGTAAATGTCCAACTGAATTTACCCTGACAAAGGTGTAAACAATAAAAATAAATAAATAGTTAATTAAGTTTACCTAATTTTATTGAAGTTGAAAATCAATTTTAAAATCACTTTTACTAGAAATTAATTAAATAAATAATTATTACAACTCTGCTGTTGAACATTTCCGACAAAATATCAGATCAAGGTTATATACAATTTATCTCTGTAAAAATTGCACCCATGAAATATATATTTTGCGTTTGTTGAGTATTGTAGATATTATTTTGTAACATCCCTTTTGAATTAAAAATAAGACATTGTATCTGGTTGCCCTCTGGCCGTCCCATTTTACACCGTCCATTGGGTAAAAAGGAGCAGAAAACAAACTTTTGAAAAACAGAAAAAAATACGTTGCTACTATGATAAATTAGATAAAAGGTTTACCATCAAAAATAATACTGAACGCCATTAAAGTGTGTTGAAAAACTAGCTACTTTTGAAAAATTATTATATTATCTTCAATTAGTTTATTACATTCTACTTGGCAATTTATCTTCACATAATTATAGTCAAATTTTTTAATATATAAATGAAATAGAATAAAAACCTTGGGTTTTCGGAAGGCAAAAAACAACTTTAGAACCAGTGCAGATTTTTTCTTAAATTTATCGACAGATATAAATATAGTTTTGTTAGTTTTGGCAACTGCTTGCTAAAGATTAGAGCTGTGAACCGGACCCGGGTCCATCGCGGTTCCGGTTCTGGAACCGGTTCCCAAATTTTGGGAACCGGCGACGGTTCCATTTTTTTGTATCATTGTATCATTGTATCATTTATTTTATAATTTTTTCAAAAGTTTTACGTTCTCAAAAATCTGTTTTTCAAAGTTAAAAAAATTAATCTTTTTTTAAAAAAATAATTTTAGGTACGGAAAGTTCTAGCAATTTGCCTTAAGGCACGATGTCATGCACTACTATTTTACCTTTCACTTTCTCACAAACTGAGCTGTTCCGCCGAACGTAGAATCTTGAGAATTATCAGAAAAGTGCATAATTGTTCATTCAAAACCTTTTCTTAAAAAAATCGAAATCGATTTTGAATATTACTATTCGAAAAATTTGGGGATGTACTGATTAGTTTTGGAAAAGATCAGACGTGTATTTTCTTCGTTTTTTTTACCAATAATAAAAATAAATTATAAATTAAGTACATTTCAGTTCAATATTCAGCTTTAAGAATTTATAAATTTATTATTAACTTCCCGTAGAGCAAGTTATAGTAATCGCAAAAAATTCGAAAATGAACATTTTTATATATCTTTACTTTTCAAAACCTGCTGAACATTTTGGCATACCTTAGAAGAAATGGATGTATGTGTGTGTGTGCGTGTATGTATGTGTGTGCAGATATATATTTTTGTCTAGCCATTTCGAAGATACGGGGCAAAAAGTGCCAAAAATGGTAACTCGGTTTCTAAGAGAACGGAGCGTCCGATTTCAATAATTCAAAAAACATTTTACTTGTATTAACAAGATGAAGAATTGATCAAATTTTCATGAAGGCAGGTCTAGCGGTTTCGGAGATCTAGAGAAAAAAGTAAAAAAAAATGCTATTTGGCGGTCAAAAATGATCATTAGACATATGCACATCAAATTATCAGATATTTTACAGAGATTTTAATAATAAATATAAATTCTGTTTACATTCCTATGGGTTCCGTACCAATGTTTATCCGTTAGACAGCGACGCGGCGCTTACGCGCTTTCACATTTCGTCTCTATGCAGTTAAAGCAGTACGATTGCGGTGAAAAGAAGTTCAGAATTTCCAAAATATGTCAAAATAAAGAAAACATTTTTTTTTTTTAAAAAAAATTTTATCAAAAAAGGTAATTTTTTGTCAAATTTATAGTTTCTCAAAAATCTAGTTTGTTCAAAGTAAATTTTTTTCAACAATGTTAATCTTTTTAAAAAAAATAATTTTTGGTACGGGAAGTTCCAGCAATTTGCCTTAAGGCACGATAAAGATACTATGTAAGTATGTAAAAGCTCTGATTGTCTTTCTTCTTGATTTTTTGAGAGCTTTGTTGTTCAAGAACGTTATTCAATACTGATTAAATTTTGGTTCAACGCTGAATATTTATGACTAACACATATTAATGAGTAAAGAATTTGAACAGATCTTACAAAACATTAGTGTAAACTAGTTGTTCATGGCATTTTGGCATTGTAGGCAAATTTCTGTAACTACCCGTAGGAAAAATAAACAATTTGGGAATAAATATAATCAATAATCAGCAAAAATTAATCAATAATTAATAATAATTGTTTTAAATATTTTGTAATTGTTATTGTAAATACTGCCTAATATAAGTGTTTGTAATTGAACGACGAATATCATATGTAATTACATGAAACGTAGAGTTTCATAGAGTTTGCGATCGAAAGAAATGCTACCAAACTCTGTTAAAATAGTAAATTTTTTGTCGATAATGCCAAAGGACCAGATGTAATTAGTTAGTGGATATATCAAACTATTAAAATATGATTAAAATATTATGTTTAGATCACACTGTCGTATATTTAGATTTTAGACACAATGATACGATGATAAAGAATTATAATTTTATGTGCTTGAATATTGAGTTATTACTGTTACTTGTGTGAATGTTAGGATATTACTGATCTTACATACATTTAGTCAAAATTGCAGTTGATACTAATTTCCAAAGTTTGGTTGATTTTATATTATTTTTCTGATTCGCCCGCTTTTATGTGCAAGCGACTGCACACTACATTCTTAACAAACCAACTAGTGACCTATGAATTAGTTTAAGGAATCATTATAGGGCAGGTTATAGGCTGGATAGTCGGGAATACAGATAATAATGAAATAGTGCACTAATAATCCAACACAATCAAAATAGTGCAACAAAATGATCAAGTTGCATTACAGATGTATAAAGTGTTTTAAAATATATCTATATAATTGCGTTACCAAGAAGAAATATAAAAAAAACATTTTTTAACTTCTCGTAGGGTAGTTATAGTAATGAGCCGAAAATCGTCAATGATTTTCAATTTCGCATTTCTCGACGTTTTGAAGGTTTCTGAACATTTTGGCGTACCTCAGAAAAAATGGATGTGTGTGTGTGTTTTGTGTATCTGCATTTTTTTTTTCACGTTTTCGGGCGCACGGATGAACCGATTTGAATGGTTCAAAAAACATTCAATCCCTATTGATAGGGAGATGTGCTGATTAGTTTTTGACAAAGGCAGGTCCAGCCGTTCCGGAGATAAAGAGCAAAGAGGGTAGCAGATAGAAATCAAGTTTTTGAGAGAACGCAACATCCAATTTCAATCATCCAAATCCTAATGATGGGGAGAAGTAGTGATTAGTTTTTGGCAAAGGCAGGTCTAACCGTTTAGAAGATACAGAGCTAAATGTACAAAAATTCGCAGATTTTGAGAGAAATAAGCATCAATTTGAGAGAATCAAGCATCCGATTTGAATGATTCAAAAAACTTTCTGCTCGTGTTCATGAAATAATTGCTTTGGAAACAAAAATAATCTATTTTTTATGACGAAAATTTTGAGATTTCAATTTTAATTCTGGTTAAAGTTAAAGTTAAAGCTCACTTATATACGAATGAATAATTTTAGATTTGTAATTCAGTTTATATAATTCTTATAAATATTACACAACTTCACAGTATTTATAATAATCTATTTGAAAAAATTAATATTCCTCTAACATAACGTTATGGTACGGGAAGTTCCTGCAATTTGCCTTAAGGCACGATGCCATATACCATCAGTTTATTTTTTGCGAGTACCCTAAAAAAAGCTAATAAAATTAATAGATAGCGATGAAAACAAAAGTAATATAGCGTATGATTGAGCTGTTCCTGTCTAAAGGTTCAGAAGCAAAGCCCCCCGTCTAAATTCTGGTCATCTTTCTCTCGTTTGCTATACGCATTATTCGGCTATTCACCATTCACAATTTACGTCCCTCATTCATCTGAAACGGGCGTGCGAATGGCCGCTCCATATAAAAGTCAACTCTACGCTATCAATCCTGTGTCACCTATGGCCCGATTCGTGTAGGTCGTAATATAAGCTCTATGTAGTATGTACTTCGAGAACCTTTATAAATACACTGCTTTCAATCAATAATACCCAGTCATCATATCTCAAAATGGATTCTCTGCAACGTCCGAATATACCTCTGGAATGAGGTAGAATGCGTTGATGAAAAGTGCGTGCTGGAAATGAATGCGGATTTATGTGAAATATTTTACTCTAGAGCTGGCGGAGATATAATTAATTTTTAACATTTGATGGCTTTCTCTACGTTTTTAAATGTTTTATTGTAAATGCATTGTCATATCGCAACACTATAGCATGATGCTTCCAATAACGTAGAGTAGGCAACAAGAAGCAGAATTTTCTTGCAATAGTTCATTCAATTTATGTGTGTATGTGTGTATGTGCGCATGTGCGTGTGTGTGTGTGCGGATACAGTTTCGTTAACGATATCGCATATCGCATATCAACCGATTTCAATTATTCAAAAAACATTCGATTGCTATTGATAAGGAGACGTGCTGATTAGTTTTTGGCGTAGTCAGGTATAGCCGTTTTGAAGATACGGGGCAAAAAGTGCGACAAACGGTAACTCAGTTTTTTAGAGAACGGAGCCTCCGATTTTAATAATTCAAAAAACATTTTACTTGTATTGACAAAATGAAGAACTTAGATTAAATTTTCATGAAAGCATGCAGGTCTAGCGGTTTCGGAGATCTAGTAAAAAAAGGAATAAAAGCCATTAGGCGGTAAAAAATGATCATTAGACATATGCACATCAAATTATAGAGATATTTTATAGAGATTTCAACAATAAGTATAAATTTTGTTTATATTTCTATGAGTTCCCTACCAATGTTTATCAGTTACACGGCGACGCGGCGCTTACGCACTTCAATATTCCGTCTCTATGCAGTTAATACAGTACGATTGCTTCGAAAAAAGTTCTAAATTTCCAGAATATTTCAAAGAAAAGAAATTTTTCTAAAAAAGTAAATTTTTGTGAAAAATGTATAGTTTCTCAAAAATCTATTTTTTTTTTCAATGTAAAATTTTTCAAAGATGTTAATTTTTAGAAAAAAAAAATTTGTTACGGGAAGTTTCAGCAATTTGCCTTAAGGCACGATGCCATGCGCCACACTAGTTTCTTTTTTATTTCTGCAAAGGTGAAAAGGCATTTTAAGCTCTCACAGTGACAATCAAAATAGATCAAAATGGACAATGCATTATAACATAGTTATTAAGTTTCACGTTAAAAATGTCATTGATTTTCTAACAAAAAACTGCAACTACTTAGTTGCCAATATAAGAATTAACTTCATTCGCATCAGCCCAATTGACTGATAATAAATTTATTGAAGTAGTACTGACTTTAATAAACTCTGAATCTTGTAGGTTTTGCTTGGTATTCTGAAGCGATATCTTCATATACACATGTGTGCATGTAGTATGTTTACGTATGTATATGTATGCATATTATATATAAATATATATATATATATATATATATATATATTTGTGGTACCGTCCAAAACAAAGCATTTTATTAGGCTACGTGATGAAGAGTAGTAAAACAACCGTGTACATGCCTTCCCTTCCTGTATGTATAATATGAAGTAGTCGCATAGTAGTTTTACAACGAAATTCTGAGAATTTATATTCAGGAAAACTGAACTTTCATAATGATTTATCACGATTTTTAATATAGAATCTGAAGTTTTTCTTGTGAATGCAAAATAACTGAGAAATGTGCAAGAATTATAATGCATAAAATTATAAAAGTCCGAATCTTTGCACAAACTAAAAAAATTGCCAAATAAAAAATGGACAGTCTAAAATAATAGGTAAGCAGCAAAAAGAATGTAACACTATTAGTGTTATGCAGAATCAAAACTTATGAACAGCTGGGACTTGCACTGATTTGGTTTAGGAAATTTGAAATTACATTTTGCGTATTTATTTTTAAAATATTTGTTTTTCTCGTAACTTGACTAATTCGCTCTACATTTGTTAAAATATAGGTTATTTGGCGGATTTATTGCAGTAGTATTTTTTTTATAAACGGTCTTTTTATGTGTAAAATTTATTTTAATATTTTAGATGCTTCTGACATCACATATTGTCGGGTTTCTCAAGTAAATTAACTTATAATTAATAAAAGGTATTTATTGAGTAGAAGATAAAGTTTATTGGTTGCATTCAATTTGTTATATTTAAATTTAAGTGGCCATACTCGGTGTAATTATTGCAATTACATATATATTCAACGCTATACTCAGGATTGGTTACTGGCCAAACCACTTTAAGAAGGCACAAATTATAATGATACTCAAACCAGGTAAAAATCCAACGCATGTTTCGTCATACAGACCTATCAGCTTGCTTCCTATAATTTCCAAAATACTGGAAAAAATAATATATAAAAAAATTAATCATGATTTACCGACAGACATTTGGATGCCGTCACATCAGTTCGGGTTCAGACATAAACACTCAACGACCCAATTCCTCCTAACTCTATTATAGCTACATTTGCAGACGACACTGCTATCTTATTCAGAAATCAAAATCCTCTATTAGCATCTCAACGGACTCAAAATTATATCTGCATATTAGAGAAATGGCACATACGGATTAACGAATCAAAATCTGCGCACATAACATTCACGTTGTGTCAAAAAACTTGTCCTCCTGTATACTTAAACAACATCATGATCCCACAAGTACAAGTAGTAAAATATCTGGGACTCCATCTAGATACAAGACTCACGTGGAAAGAACATATAAAAAAGAAAAAGGAACAAATTCTACTAAAAATGAAGGAGATGAACTGGTTACTTAGCAGACAGTCCAAACTATCCTGCGAAAACAAACTACTGCTATACAAGGCTATCATTAAGCCAATATGGACCTATGGTCTAGAGCTATGGGGATGCGCCTCCAAATCTAATCTGGAAATTATGCAGAGAACACAAACTAAAATCTTAAGAGCCATCCTCAACTCACCCTGGTATGTCACTAACAAAACTGTCTATGGCGACCTAAAAATGCTGACTGTGCACGAGACATATAAAGAACTATCATCTAAATACCGTAACAGATTGGAGATGCACCCAAATGAATCGATAAAGGATTTACTGCGCCGTCAACAAAACCCAAGATTGAAGAGAAAATGGCCTCTACATAGTATTTAAGTACAATCATTAGTTATATATATATATAAATATATTAAGTAACATAATGTAAGATAGATCAGTGGATCCTATCTTATTTTAACACCCACATAATTTGCAATTTAGCTTATAGAAAAATGTAATTTTTCTGATTGCTAAATAAAACTATCACAAAAAAATAATAAAAAAAAAATCTTCGACATATATTAATATAGGGCGCAGAATGCAATAATGGATTTTTTTTCGAAGCAACATACTTCCTCTTTCTGCCTTTTTTGTTTAATTGTTATGACGATTGTAAACCGTAACTTGGCATAACCGGACCCAGTCTCCCCTACTGTCATTACTTTGAAACGAAACTTGATAAATAGTGTTCATGATAAAATCAATAATCGTAACTTCAAACTTTTTGCCTGGAAGTGTGCCCATAATATGACGGTCCTTATTTCTGGGCATGTCGGTTGATTTTCTTCGTCATTAAATATTTTTACACACGCGATTCAATCGATGTTCAAAGTTCATATTTAAGGCAATATGACACTAATACTCTGAGTACTTTTTCCATTAAACACGGCATGGAAATGCGTCGTTCGAGAATACATAAAAGTATTGAAAACTGTTTTTATTCGCATATAAAATTCACATTGAAACCTTTATGGTTGCGTTTTTATTATTGATTTATGTTTATTTGTGTTCAAGAACAACAATTTTTACTTAAACTGATCATTTTGAAAAATCATTTCGTAAAATTGGTTTCTCAATAAGATTTATGAAATCTAATTCGTTGTGATAAAAATGAACATGTTCTGAATGAAACTATTTTATTATAGGAATATAATATCAACTGATTTATAGAAAATAATTAAAAATATGAAAAAAATTGACATTATGAAAGTTACAAAAATTCAAGTTTCAGAGTGTTAATTTTGAAAAATAGTAAGCAAATATTTCTTTAAAAAAGAAAATCTTTTATATATATATATATATATATATATATATCTTCTATATATATATTAAAATAAGTCGGGTTTTTCTCCCTGACGAAATAACTCCAGAACGCACGAACCGATTTCCACAATTTTGCATTCGTTGGAAAGGTCTCGGGCTCCGCAAGGTTTATAGTTAAGAAAATTAGTGGTGCATGGCATCGTGCCCTAATGTAAATTGCTGGAACTTCACGCACCGTAATTAAAAATTCGAGTAATAAAAATAATCAATAACTGTTTTAAATAATTTCAAATAGTTTATCTTCTATATATATAAAAATAAGTCGGGTTTTTCTCCCTGACGAAATAACTCCAGAACGCACGAACCGATTTCGTCAATTTTGCATTCGTTAAAAAGGTCTCGGGCTCGGCAAGGTTTATAGCTAAGAAAATTAGTGGTGCATGGCATCGTGCCCTAATGCAAATTGCTAGAACTTCACGCACCGCAATTAAAAATTCGAGTAATGAAAATAATCAACAAATATTTATAATAATTTTAAATAGATTATTTACATATATATATATATATATATATATATATATATATATAAATAAAAATAAGTCGGGGGGTTTCTTCCTGACGATATAACTCCAGAACACAAAAACCGATTTCGACAATTTTGCATTCGTTGGAAAAGCCTCGGGCTCCGCAAGGTTTATATCTAAGAAAATTAGTTGTGCATGGCATCGTGCTTTAATGCAAGCTACTGGAACTTCACGCACCGTAATTAAAAATTCGAGTAATTACATTAGTGAGAATTTTTAGAATTATGCTTGGTTAAGTCAACGAGCAATTTTTGCCGCAAAAAATAATGATGTACACGCACTGAATTTCACCATTCAATCAAAAATTGCTGGCGATTTGGTGACATACCAATGATTCCGACTGGTCTTCCATTTGACTTCAAACGATTGCAATTTCCAGTTCGCCTTGGGTTCGCAATAATCGCTTAGTGTTTGCGGGATAAATTTCAAATAGATTATTTAGAAAATCATTGTTTTTCACATGGGCAGTTATACGTTGCCTGTTCACGAATTGGAAATCAATCCGCTTTGTTTGTGTTAACGTCAGACCAAAAAACAAAAAATGTGGTTTACCAAAGAGCACTTCAATAAAACGGATAATTTGCGGATTCACTTTTATTTACTTTGAGAAGTTCAACTAAAAAACACTTTATTTTTGGAATCGAAAGAATTTCATTACTGTTGTATAATAAAATCACATTTTCCTTTTCAAATATAAAACAAACAAAAAATTGCGGCGAAACGGAGTTCGTCGGGTTTGCTAGTATATATAAATATATATATATATATATATATATATATAAATTTTCATATTTTTCGTTTCCACTTTGTCGAAAATTTTGAAAGATTTAATATTTTAAAGTAACGTTTGACAATTTATAAAAAATTTATAACTGATCATATTAATTGCAAATGTATTATCTTTTACTGCAGCAAAATTAATTTTATTTTAATAATTTTAGCATTTTAAAATAATTTTAAATGAATATAAGATAAGATTGAAAAAATAAAATTAGTTTGAAAAGTGTTTTGCCAAAAATTAATTTTCAATTTAAATAGATTTTTCATAATAGTGTGAAGCTGCGAGTTTGTAACAGAAAATTGTATCTGTGCATGCAAAATTATTACGAGTATGTCAAAAATGATCAAGGTTTGAAAAGTTATCGAATAATTTTAATTTTTAACAATCTAAATATATAACTAATATATAAATATATAACAAATAATTTTTAAACAAGTAATCTTTGTATTGAAATTTTCATTCTATTTTTCTTTCTTATTTTGTCCTAGTTGAGTTTATTTTTTTTTAACTGTTCTAAAAGGGAACAAAATACATATCACAACTAATAGATGTCATATAAAACAAAACTTATTTGCTAGGAATTAACTACTATTGTTAAACTTACAGTAAAGTAACAAACAAAGTCTATCTGTATATAAGTAACAGCTATTATCAAACAAAAAGAATTACTTTTGGCTCTTTAACACCAATTCGGTCTACCGATCATGTTAATGTATCGCGCTGACTCAATGCAAATGGAAACTTGTTCGAATCATCATACTTTATTTTTCTCGCTCATCTCAAATTAATCAGTATAGTTTAGCTGGCTATTATAGTGTATTCGTATATGAGAGTCTTGTTCCTATTATCCATTCCTCATTATATCGTAGTATTAACTTTCAACTAAAACTCATTTTATAATAATTTGCATAGCTTTAATGAATGTGATGTGTTTATTGTTTATAAAACTATTAAATCATAGTTTTTTTAAATGTAAGTTATGTTGTAATCTAATAGTAATCCTAAATTATTTTGAAATACCTTTTACTTTAGTATTTGCATCATTTACTGCAAGTTCAATATATACATCATAAACTATTATGCAATAATAATTAATAAGCAAATTAAGTTAGTTTGCTACATTTTTGCTAGTTATCCAATTAAATTCTGGAATAAAGAATTACATGTACCAAAATTATATAGTACTCTATAATTTAGATATTATTATGCCGCTCGTTTTTTACTTAACATTATTTATGAATGTATTTGCTAGAATTTACAATGGCAATTTACATATTACAGCCCCGCAACTGCCTTCATAAAATAGATACCTCACATTAATTATCAGACACACCACGGTCAAACATTTTAAGGTGCTTTTCACACGAACGACGGCTAAAAACATCATAACTCACATAATAATGTACATACATTATGATTTATAACGAATGATTTAATATTATTTCTTTGTCGATAAATTTCAATACAATATTGTTTAATATAGGCTATTACATTCAATAAACAACTCGTTGACTATGTTCAGTAGAACACCTAGCATCATTGTGAAAATGCTTTTTTTTGCTGTTTTTTCAAATTATTATTTATTTAACTTATCTCTTATAAAATTGCTTTTGTTAACTTAATTTACTATTATCTTTACTATTTTTTATTTTTTTACGCCTTGCCCAGGGTAAAGGTTCAGGTGGTCTTTTTTACCCCACTCACATGGAAGCTTTTATAGACACTATATATATATATATATATATATATATATATATATAAACTTCTATTTAAAATACGAGTACATCTAATAAAACAATTGAATAACCTATATTGAAAAAGTATACCAAGATCTCGTAATCTAAACAACAGTGCTCACAACCCAAAAAACCAACAACAAAAGAAAATAGTTTTGTTATAGTTATTCAAACGTGAAAATAGTTTATCGCCTGATAGCGACTTTGCTTGATTTGAGGCGATGGTTGATTACATACACACACATTTCCCTCTCCTTTCAAATATTTTCTTAACAAAATTCTAACTGATTTTTAAAATTTTGGCGGTGACCCTTTGTACCCGAAGACCTTCAAGTTGCGCTTCACCCTATATTTTTTACTATAAAAAAATTACAATTACAAATGTCTGAAAGAAGAAACTATTGATTCCCTAGAAAAAAATCATTTTCTTTTTTAAATTAGCCTGTAAAACGATCCCTAATAATATTGTAACCAGGGGCGTAACTACCGCCGTATCACCCGTATCAAAAATACGGGGCCCCCGGCCCAGGGGGGCCCCAACGTTCGTAAGCAAATATTATTAATAAAAAAAAATACTTTACAAAAAGTAAATTAATTGTGAATGTTCAATGAAATTTAATGTTATTAAAAAAGAACGGAAGAAATGTAAAATTATTATTTTAAAGTCTATTTTTTCCGGGTCATGGAGGCCCAACCTGCCCAAATATTAATAGAATCTTATGAATTTTATCTTATTTCACAAATAATAAAAGTTAAAATAATCATGAAAACTTTCTTGCAACTAAATTTAATTTCGAATAAAACATGAGCGTGCAGAATGTAAAAATATAACTTTAGAGGGTTGCGATAGAATAGAAAACTAGTATTTTATTAAGTCATTTTGTGCAAATTAAAAAATTAAAATTAATTCAACAGTTTGCTAAATGTAACGAAAAATTAGCAAAGGAATGGAGCGTAATAAATAGCAACCCGTAATCTTGTTTCAAACTCAATATATAACTAATTGCTAATTATACATATTAATTTCTCAAACTAAACAAATATCAGAGACTTCGACTCAATTAGTATGTTCGAATAATTACAACTAGAGTCATTTAGCAAAACACCTGTCTTCATGAAACTTTCGTATAAATACAGTAAGGTCATCTCTGTTAATTTTTATAACTCTTTTATAACTCTCTAAAAAATGTTTAAAATATGAAATTCAATATTTATTATATTGTTGCCAAAATTCAATACTTTTGCTTACAATTTTCCAGAAATAATTTTTGCAAACAATTTACCCAGTTGCAACCGAAAATGCTGAAAGAAGTTATTCAAAAATAAAACTGATAAAAAATTAGCTAATTAGTTGTAAGCCTTAGGGAACTTTGCTTGTATTTCCCGATATGTGTAAATAATCGACACAATAAATCAGAATGTAGATTCATTCCAAATTTTTATGATTTTTTAAAAGAAAAAGAGTTCCGGGGGATATATTCCGAACAGTTCTTGATTTTGAAACGAGTGCAAAAATTTTAGCACTCATTTTCCTAATTTCAAGGAATCGGCTCAGCCTATCGTTTTAAACAAACATTTTCTGGCAAAAAATATAAACATTTCTTTCGGGAAGTTAAATATTTCTATGATACAGGAACAGCAGTCAGATCATTATTGTTCATAGAAGCAGAAACTTTATCAAAAATATAGCTAATATAAGCTATAAATGATTTAATAAATGTGTAGATTGAATTTGAATTGTTTGTAACGCTTGTTTGGAAAAGAGATAGATAAATATTGATAATAAGAAAATTAGAGAAAATTCTGCCCTGCATTAGGGGGCCCCCAAAAAAAATTTGATACGGGGCCCCGCCAGTGCACGCTACGCCCCTGATTGTAACTGATCATTTTCACAATGAATAAGTACAATGATTGAAAAGATGTAAGAAGAATATATAAGAGAGAAATATAAATTACAATATATCAAAATATGGTTTATGTATATTAATTTATAATGCAGAATAACTTCTGCAGTATTACATATGAAAATTGATATTGCTTTACATATATTGCTTGTTAAATTGCTCTAGTAAAATTTTTAGAATCAAACATTTATACATTTTTACAATGCTTCTGTAACAAAAAAAAATATTTTTAAAATTATTGAAGTAATAAGTAAATCTATTTCATATATGATAAAATGCGATTTGAATTTACTTTAGTTATATTTCGACATTCGTTTTAACATCTATGTCATGTTTACAATAAGGCTATTTTATATTTAGTGTATATTGTATAAATTTTTAATTTGTCTTAAATTCGAACTAGTGCAATTGCCGTAATTTAATTTTTTTTAGCAGGTATAATTTTAATGGAATGTGAATCGTATGTTTAAAATAGGAGATTAATACTCACACAATTAGGTAAAAATCAAGCTACAGAGACAAATTTTAATTATAAAGCAAAATTTAATATCACCTTCAGTTTTGACAACTAAATAATCCTCGAAATTAACTTTAAATCTTAACGTATTTTGAATCATCAATATTTTTATGGGATATCGCACCATTTTTATCTTTAGATGCTATTATTAACTTCCCGTAGGGCAAGTTATAGTAATCGCAAAAAAATCGAAAATGAAAATTTTTATATATCTTTACGTTTCAAAACCTTCTGAATATTTTGGCTTACCTCAGAAAAAATGGATGTATGTGTGTGTGTGTGTGTGTATGTGTATGTATGTGCGTGTGTGTATGTATGTGTGGATACAAATTTTCGTCGACGATTTCGGGAACACGGATCAACCGATTTGAATAATTTAAAAAACATTCGATTCGTATTGATAAGGAGACTTGTTGATTAGTTTTTGGCGAAGGCAGGCCTAGCCGTTCCGAAGATACGGGGCAAAAGTGCTGAAAACGGTAACACAGTTTTTAAGAGAACGGAGCGTCCGATTTGAATAATTCAAAAAACATTTTACTTGTACTGACAAGATAAAGAATTGATCAAATTTTCATGAAGGCAGGTCTAGCGGTTTCGGAGATCTAGTGAAAAAAGTAAAAAAAATGCCATTTTGCGGTTAAAAATGATCATTAGACATATGCACATCAAATTATCGTATAATTTATAGAAATTCCAACAATAAGAATAATTTTTTTTACATTTCTATGGATTCCGTACCAATGCTTATGGGTTAGACGGGGGGCGGCACTTTGCGCGCTTTGAAATTTCGTCTCTATGCAGTTCAAGCAGTACGATTGCTTTGAAAAAAGTTCAGAATTTCCAAAATATGTCAAAATGAAGAAAACATTTTTCTTAAAAAAATTTTTTCAAAAAAGAAATTTTTTTTTTTCAAAAAAAAGTAATTATTTGTCAAATTTATAGTTTCTCAAAAATCTATTTTTTTCGAAGTAAAATTTTTCAAAAATGTTAATCGTTTTTAAAAAAATAATAATTTTTGGTACGGGAAGTTCCAGCAATTTGCCTTAAGGCACGATGCCTTAATTGCCTTAAGACAGAATTCCACTTACAGCTAGTTTGGGAAAAAAAATTTGACCAATTTTTCATGATTTTTTGGCTATTGGCTTTCTTCCAAACTTGCTCCTTCACGTCTAGATTTTATAAGCTCGTAGTATATGATATATATATATATATATATATATATATATATATATGATTTTTAATTGTTACAAAAATTATGATTCTAGGAATTTTTAAGCACATACCTAACATAATATTTGAATAGTAGTTTTTATTTTTATTTTTAAATTTTTTTTATATCTTTTGCTCCAATAATTTGATTGATATTCTTACTTATTTTTAGGTGGCAACCTAACTTAACAATTCTATGTAGTAGCTTTTAATCTGTCTTGCAATCCAACGTTTAACCGTAAAAATATTTGATACATTCATAATTAGAATTCATCTCATACTGATGACATATTTTTAATTTGTTGCAGCAATGCCGAGGAAGGCCCCATTATTCCTAGGAAACACATTTTAAATCTACATATACGAGTATAGAGGGATGTCATAACTGTTGACATCAGGCTGTCCGAGGTACGTTTCAAACCTATATATTAAAATACGAATTTCTAAATTCTAAGCAGTCGCACTATATAAATAAATATTTGAATTTTTTTTCTATAATTTTCTAAGAGTGAATAACTTTACTGTATGTCTGAGAAGGGCTTTTCGTAGTAGAAACATAAAATAAACGTAGTCACATGTTTTACACAAATTTAGTTCAGATATCTCCGCCCTTCGAGATAACATACATTAATAGTCGGTGGGGTGACATGTCTCATAAAAATTAATTATAGAGTAGACCAAATAAAGACTTCTTCATCCACGTACGGAGAATGAAATTAATCATTTGAAAAAAAGTAATTATGAAATTCCTATAATTACCTTACGCATTAAGTTATTAAGTTATTAAAGTCAAATTCGGATAAATGTTAATTAGTAATAATTACTAAATAATGTAAATTAGAATTCTTATATGAATCGGGGTTCAACAAATCTGTATAGCAAATGAAATCTATAATCTAAGTTTAAGGAAGTTCTAGAAAAATCTTCTTAAAGTCGGTGCTTCCTACAAGTCATATGGATTATTTCATAGCAACACCATCTATGTGTAATCCCCCGGACTTATTGAGTGATGTATTTAACTTCCTGAAGGAGAAGCTTGTTTTTATCAAAATCCCAATCGCTAATTTTATGTTTTTCGACGTTTCAAGGCATTCTGAATTAAATGAGAACAATTCTGGCAAAAGTATGTAGTGTGTATGTGGACAGATTTTACCTTAAATCGTTTTCTCAAAAACGATTAAAACCGATTTCAAAAATTTTAAAACCATTCGATGTATCTCGATGAGGGCTATCGTTCTTTATGACGATCGGTCGAGCTATTTTTTTGTAATTTACAAAAAAGTGTAAAACTTTCTGGTTTACGTTTCAGCTCACAATCCTGAATACCAATTTAACAAATCAAAAAAGTGTTAGAAAGATTGGTTGATACCGTTTAGGTGAAGATTGATGGAGCCGTTTTCTTGTAATTAAAGTTGTAAGATTTTTTTGTCGATTTGTATGAAACTTTTATTGACGATGATATCATGATCTTATAGAACGTACTAAAATATTACGGCCTACGACAAGTAGTTAATTTTAAATATTCATCAAAGTTTCAAAAAATATTATAGTCGTATGAAAAACTCTTTTCATAAATTTTAAGCCTGCGATT